>NC_081360.1:106402266-106479766 GCF_030684315.1 Stegostoma tigrinum
TCCTTTCTCCCATGTGTTCATTCAGCGTCACTTCCAATACCACTGCTCCAGATCATCTTCCCCCCTCGCCTTTCCTGTGGGAACCAGCCCCATTCTCCCCACGCTCTCGGGGTTAGGGATGATAACTTCACACCAACAGCCCCTTGTTCTGATCTCACCCACAACGACAATCATTTTCACCAAATCCAGATTATCTTCCCTGATGGATAAAGGCTCCCATCGGATCCCCATCAGAATTCCCAGTTTTGTAAAGGATATGAATAAATCTTTAAAAATGATGGAATGCTCTGCAAACCAGAGGGTTAGACCAAGTCAATGGGATCAAGGACTGACCTCTTTCACAGAGGCAACCATTGGCTGACGGGGTGAATGGCCTCTGTGTGACTGAGCTGCTCACAGCTGTGTAAGCGACTGCAGCATTGACCATCAGGAACTGGGCACTAGTGGGTGTTTTCAACTGGGATCCCCCTCTTCCCGTGGGGTTTCATAGCCTCGAGCCCCAGGCTCAGGCTCAACGGGGGTCAGTGCATGAGGTGAGGAAGCCAGTGGACAGACTGACCCCTGCTGGAGGCGGAGAGAGGGACAGCGGGCCGCTCACCTCAAAGACGTAGTCAATGATTTCGAGGATGGTCAGGAGACTCGCTCCAATGAAGAGGCCCATGTGACCACCAATGTCACCTGATGGAAAATAAACAGGGTCAGCAACACCTCACCCTCACCCTCCCTCCACCTCACCCTCACCCTCCCTCCACCTCACCCTCACCCTCCCTCCCCCTCACCCTCCCTCCACCTCACCCTCACCCTCCCTCCATCTCACCCTCACCCTCCCTCCACCTTCACCCTCACCCTCCGCTCCACCTCACCCTCACCCTCCCTCCACCTCACCCTCACCCTCCCTCCACCTCACCCTCACCCTCCCTCCACCTCACCCTCACCCTCCTCCCCCTCACCCTCCCTCCACCTCACCCTCACCCTCCCTCCATCTCACCCTCACCCTCCCTCCACCTCACCCTCACTCTCCCTCCACCTCACCTCTCACCCTCCCTTCCACCTCACCCTCACCCCTCCCTCCACCTCACCCTCACCCTCCCTCCATCTCACCCTCACCCTCCCTCCACCTCACCCTCACTCTCCCTCCACCTCACCCTCACCCTCACCCTCCCTCCACCTCACCCTCACCCTCCCTCCACCTCACCCTCACCCTCCCTCCACCTCACCCTCACCCTCCCTCCACCTCACCCCTCACCCTCCCTCCACCTCACCCTCACTCTCCCTCCACCTCACCCTCACCCTCCCTCCACCTCACCCTCACCCTCCCTCCACCTCACCCTCACCCTCCCTCCACCTCACCCTCACCCTCCCTCCACCTCACCCTCACCCTCCCTCCATCTCACCCTCACCCTCCCTCCACCTCACCCTCACTCTCCCTCCACCTCACCCTCACTCTCCCTCCACCTCACCCTCCCTCCACCTCACCCTCCCTCCACTCACCCTCACCCTCCCCTCCACCTCACCCTCACCCTCCCTCCACCTCACCCTCACCCTCCCTCCACCTCACCCTCCCTCCACCTCACCCTCACCCTCCCTCCACCTCACCCTCACCCTCCTCCACCTCACCCTCACCCCCTCCCTCCACCTCACCCTCACCCTCCCTCCACCTCACCCTCACTCTCCCTCCACCTCACCCTCACCTCCCTCCACCTCACTCCTCAACCCTCACCACCCTCACCTCAACCCTCACCCTCCCTCCACCTCACTCTCACCCTCCCTCCACCTCACCCTCACTCTCCCTCCACCTCACCCTCACCCTCCCTCCACCTCACCCTCACCTCTCCCTCCACCTCACACCTCCCTCCAACCTCACCCTCCCTCCACCTCACCCTCACTCTCCCGCTATCACCCTCACCCACCTCCACCCACCACACTCTCCCTCCACCTCACCCTCACTCTCCCTCCACCTCACCCTCCCTCCACCTCACCCTCACCCTCCCTCCACCTCACCCTCACCCTCCCTCCACCTCACCCTCACCCTCCCTCCACCTCACCCTCACTCTCCTCCCTCACCCTCACCCTCCCTCCACCCACCTCACCCTCCCTCCACCTCACCCTCACCCTCCCTCCACCTCACCCTCACTCTCCCTCCACCTCACCCTCACCCTCCCTCCACCTCACCCTCACCCTCCCTCCACCTCAGCCTCACCTCCCTCCACCTCACCTCACTCTCCCTCCACCTCAACCCTCACTCCTCCCTCACCTCACCCTCCACCTCACCCTCCCTCCACCTCACCCTCTCTCCACCTCACCTCACCCTCCCTCCACCTCACCCTCACTCTCCCTCCACCTCACCCTCACCCTCCCTCCACCTCACCCTCACTCTCCCTCCACCTCACCCTCACTCCCTCCACCTCCACCCTCCCTCCACCCTCACCCTCACCCTCCCTCCACCTCACCCTCACCCTCCTCCACCTCACCTCACCTCTCCCTCCACCTCACCCTCACCTCTCCCTCCACCTCACCCTCACCCTCCCTCCACCTCACCCTCACCCTCCCTCCACCTCACCCTAACTCTCCCTCCACCTCACCCTCACCCTCCTCCACCTCACCCTCACTCTCCCTCCACCTCACCCTCACCCTCCCTCCACCTCACCCTCACCCTCCCTCCACCTCACCCTCACCCTCCCTCCACCTCACCTCACTCTCCCTCCACCTCACCCTCACTCTCCCTCCACCTCACCCTCACCCTCCCTCCACCTCACCCTCACCCTCCCTCCACCTCAACCCTCTCCCTCCACCTCACCCTCCTCCACCTCACCCTCACCCTCCCTCCACCTCACCCTCACCTCTCCCTCCATCTCACCCTCAACCCTCCCTCCACCTCACCCTCACTCTCCCTCCACCTCACCCTCACTCTCCCTCCACCTCACCCTCCTCCACCTCACCCTCACCCTCCCTCCACCTCACCCTCACCCTCCCTCCACCTCACCCTCCCTCCACCTCACCCTCACCCTCCCCTCCACCTCACCCTCACCCTCCCTCCACCTCACCCTCACTCTCCCTCCACCTCACCCTCACCCTCCCTCACCTCACCTCACCCTCCCTCCACCTCACCCTCACCCTCCCTCCACCTCACCCTCACTCTCACCTCACCTCACCCTCACCCTCCTCCACCTCACCCTCACCCTCCCTCCACCTCACCCTCACCTCCCTCCACCTCACCCTCACCCTCCCTCCACCTCACCCTCACTCTCCCTCCACCTCACCCTCACACCTCCCTCCACCTCACCCTCACCTCCCTCCACCTCACCCTCACCCTCCCTCCACCTCACCCTCACTCTCCCTCCATCTCTCACTCACCCTCCCTCCACCTCACCCTCACTCTCCCTCCACCTCACCCTCCCTCCACCTCACCCCCTCCCTCCACCTCACCCTCACCTCCTCCACCTCACCCTCACCCTCCCTCCACCTCACCCTCACTCTCCACCACCTCACCCTCACCCTCCCTCCACCTCACCTCACCCTCCCTCCACCTCACCCTCACTCTCCCTCCACCTCACCCACACCCTCCCTCCACCTCACCCTCAACCCTCCCTCCACCTCACCCTCACTCTCCCTCCATCTCACCCTCACCCTCCCTCCACCTCACCCTCACTCTCCCTCCACCTCACCCTCACTCTCCATCCACCTCACCCTCCCTCCACCTCACCCTCACCCTCTCACCCTCAACCCTCACCCTCCTCCATCCTCACGCCTCACCCTCCCTCCACCTCACCCTCACTCTCCCTCCACCTCACCCTCACCCTCCCTCCATCTCACCTCACCCTCCCTCCTACTCACCCTCACCCCTCCCTCCACCTCACCCTCACTCTCCCTCCATCTCACCCTCACCCTCCCTCCACCTCACCCTCTACTCTCCCTCCATCTCACCCTCACGCTCCCATCTCACCCTCACTCTCCCTCCATCTCACCCACACCCTCCCGTCCATCTCACCCCTCCCTCCATCTCACCCTCACCCTCCCTCATCTCACCCTCACTCTCCCTCCATCTCACCCCTCCCTCCACCTCACCCTCACTCTCCCTCCATCTCACCCTCAATCTCCCTCCGTCTCACCCTCACACCCTCCCTCCATCTCACCCTCACCCTCCCTCCATCTCACCCTCACTCTCCCCTCCATCTCACCCTCCCTCCACCTCACCCTCCCACCATCTCATCCTCACCCCTCCCTCCATCTCACCCTCACTCTCCCTCCATCTCACCCTCCCTCCATCTCACACCTCACCCTCCCTCCATCTCACCCTCACCCTCCCTCCACCTCACCCTCACTCTCCCTCCATCTCACCCTCACCCTCCCTCCACCTCACCCTCACCCTCCCTCCATCTCACGCTCCAACCTCCCTCCATCTCACCCTCACCCTCCCTCCACCTCACCCTCACTCTCCCTCCATCTCACCCTCACTCTCCCTCCGTACTCACCCTCACCCTCCCTCCATCTCACCCTCACCCTCCCTCCACCTCACCCTCACTCTCCCTCCATCTCACCCTCACTTCCATCTCACCCTCACCCTCCCTCCATCTCACCCTCACTCTCCCTCCATCTCACCCTCACTCCATCTCACCCTCACCCTCCCTCCACCATACCACCTCACTCTCCCTCCATCTCACCCTCACTCCATCTCACCCTCACCCTCCCTCCATCTCACCCTCACTCTCCCTCCATCTCACCCTCACCCTCCCTCCACCTCACCCTCACTCTCCCTCCACCTCACCCTCACTCTCCCTCCACCTCACCCTCACCCTCCCTCCACCTCACCCTCACTCTCCCTCCACCTCACCCTCACCCTCCCTCCACCTCACACCCTCACCCTCCCTCCACCTCACCCTCACTCTCCCTCCATCTCACCCTCACCCTCCCTCCATCATCACCCTCCCTCCATCTCACCCTCACCCTCCCGCCATCTCCCACCCTCCCTCCATCTCACCCTCACCCTCCCTCCACCTCACCCTCACTCTCCCTCCACCTCACCCTAACTCTCTCTCCACCTCACCCTCACTCTCCCTCCACCCTCACCCTCACCCTCCTCCACCTCACCCTCACTCTCCTCCACCTCACCCTCACCCTCCCTCCACCTCACCCTCACCCACCCTCCATTTCACCCTCACTCCATCTCATCCTCACCCTCCCTCCATCTCAACCTCACCTCCCCTCCATCTCACCCTCACCCTCCCGCCATCTCACCCTCCCTCCATCTCACACTCGACCCTCCCTCCATCTCACCCTCACCCTCCATCCATCTCACCTCACCCTCCCTCCATCTCACCCTCACTCTCCCTCCATCTCACCCCCACTATCCATTCACCCTCACCCTCCCTCCACCTCACCCTCACTCTCGCTCCATCTCACCCTCACCCTCCCTCCATCTCACCCTCACCCTCCCTCCATCTCACCCTCCCTCCATCTCACCCTCACTCTCCCTCCGTCTCACCCTCACCCTCCGTCCATCTCACCCTCACCCTCCCTCCATCTGACCCTCACTCTCCCTCCATCTCAACCTCACTCACCCTCCATCTCACCCTCACTCCATCTCACCCTCACCCTCCCTCCATCTCACCCTCACCCTCCCTCCATCTCACCCTCACCCTCCATCCATCTCACCTCACCCTCCCTCCATCTCACCCTCCCTCCATCTCACCCTCACTCTCCCTCCATCTCACCCTCACTCCATCTCACCCTCACCCTCCCTCCATCTCACCCTCACCCTCCCTCCATCTCAACCCTCACTCTCCCTCCATCTCACCCTCACTCTCCCTCCATCTCACCCTCACTACCATCTCACCCTCACCCTCCCTCCATCTCACACTCACCCTCCCACCATCCTCATCACCTCCCTCCATCTCACCCTCACCCTCCCTCCATCTCACCCCCATCCCTGCCTCCATCTCACCCTCACCCTCCCTCCCTCATCACCCTCACCCTCCCTCATCATCACCCTCACCCTCCCTCCATCTCACCCTCACTCTCCCGCCATCTCACCCTCACCCTCCCTCCATCTCGCCCTCTCAACCTCCCTCCATCTCACCCTCACCCTCCCTCCATCTCATCCTCACCCTCCATCTCACCCTCACCCTCCCGCCATCTCATACTCACCCTCCCTCCATCTCACCCTCACCCTCCATCTCACCCTCACCCTCCCTCCATCTCAACCCACACCCTCCCTCCCTCTCACCCTCACCCTCCCTCCATCTCGCCCTCACCCTCCCTCCATCTCACCCTCACCCTCCCTCCATCTCATCCTCACCCTCCATCTCACCCTCACCCTCCCTCCATCTCACCCTCACCCTCCCTCCATCTCTTCCTCACCCTCCATCTCACCCTCACCCTCCCTCCATCTCACCATCACCCTCCCTCCATCTCACCCTCACCCTCCATCTCAACCTCACCCTCCCTCCATCTCACCCTCCCTCCCTCTCACCCTCACCCTCCCTCCATCTCGCCCTCACCCTCCCTCCATCTCACCCTCACCCTCCCTCCATCTCATCCTCACCCTCCATCTCACCCTCACCCCTCCTCCATCTCACCCTCACCCTCCCTCCATCTCACCCTCACCCTCCCTCCATCTCTTCCTCACCCTCCATCTCACCCTCACCCTCCCTCCATCTCACCATCACCCTCCCTCCATCTCACCCTCACCCTCCATCTCAACCTCACCCTCCCTCCATCTCACCCTCACCCTCCCTCCATCTCACCCTCATCCTCCCGCCATCTCACCCTCACCCTCCCTCCATCTCGCCCTCACCCTCCCTCCATCTCACCCTCACGCCATCTCACCCTCACCCTCCCTCCATCTCACCCTCACCCACCCTCCATTTCACCCTCACTCCATCCACCCTCACCCTCCCTCCATCTCAACCTCACCCTCCCTCCATCTCACCCTCACCCTCCCGCCATCTCACCCTCCCTCCATCTCACCCTCACCCTCACCCACCAGCCATCTCACCCTCACCCTCCCTCCATCTCACCCTCACCCTCCCTCCATCTCATCCTCACCCTCCATCTCACCCTCACCCTCCCTCCATTCTCACCCTCACCCTCCCTCCATTCTCACCCTCCGTCCAGCCTTACCCTCACACTCCCTCCATCCCACCCTCACCCTCCCTCCATCTCACCCTCACCGTCCCTCCATTTTCACCCTCACCCTCCCTCCATTCTCACCCTCCGTCCAGCCTTACCCTCACCCTCCCTCCATTCTCACCCTCACCCTCCCCTCCATTCTCACCCTCCGTCCAGCCTTACCCTCACACTCCCTCCATCCCACCCTGACCCTCCCTCCATCTCACCCTCACCCTCCCTCCATCTCAACCTCCCGTCATCTCACCCTCACCCTACCTCCATCTCACCCTCAACCTCCCTCCATCTCACCCTCCCTCCATCTCACCCTCACCCTGCCTCCATCTCAGCCTCCCTCCATCTCACCCTCACCCTCCCTCCATCTCACCCTCACTCCATCTCACCCTCACCCTCCCTCCATCTCACCCTCACCCTACCTCCATCTCACCCACCCTCCATCTCACCCTCACCCTACCTCCATCTCACCCTCCCTCCATCTCACCCTCACCCTCCCTCCATCTCACCCTCCCTCCATCTCACCCTCACACTCCCTCCATCTCACCCTCACACTCCCTCCATTCTCACCCTCACCCTCCCTCCATCTCACCCTCCCTCCATCTCACCCTCACACTCCCTCCATTCTCACCCTCACCCTACCTCCATCTCACCCTCAACCTCCTCCATCTCACCCTCCCTCCATCTCACCCTCACCCTCCCTCCATCTCAGCCTCCCTCCATCTCACCCTCACCCTCCCTCCATCTCACCCTCACTCCATCTCACCCTCACCCTCCCTCCTCCATCTCACCCTCACCCTACCTCCATCTCACCCACCCTCCATCTCACCCTCACCCTACCTCCATCTCACCCTCCCTCCATCTCACCCTCACCCTCCTTCCATCTCACCCTCCCTCCATCTCACCCTCACACTCCCTCCATTCTCACCCTCACCCTCCCTCCATCTCACCCTCACCCTCCCTCCATCACACGCTCACCATCCCTCTATTCTCACCCTCACCCTCACTCCATCTCACCCTCACCATCTCTCCAGCCCCACCCTCACCCTCCCTCCAGTCTCACCCTCACCCTCCCTCCAGTCTCACCCTCAGCCTCCCTCCAGCCAAACCCTCACCCTCCCTCCAGCCTCACCCTCACCGTCACTCCAGCCTCACCCACATCCTCCCTCCAGCCTTACCCTCATGCTCCCTCCGGCCTTACCCTCACCCTCCCTCCATTCTCACCCCGCACCGTCTCTCCAGCCTCATCCTCACCCTCCCTCCAGCCTCACCGTCAGCCTCCCTCCAGTCTCACCCTCAGCCACCCTCCATCTCACCCTCCCACCATCTCACCCCACCCTCCCTCCATCTCACCCTCACACTACCTCCATCTCACCCTCCCTCCAGTCTCACCTCACCCTCCCTCCAGTCTCACCCTCACCCTTGCTCCATCTCACCCTCCCTCCATCTCGCCCTCACACTCCCGACCATCTCACCCTCACCGTCTCTCCATCTCACCCTCACCCTCACACTCCCTCCATTCTCACCCTCACCCTCCCCTCCATCTCACCCTCACCCTCCCTCCATCACACGCTCACCATCCCTCTATTCTCACCCTCACCCTCCCTCCATTCTCACCCGCACCGTCTCTCCAGCCTCATCCTCACCCTCCCTCCAGCCTCACCGTCAGCCTCCCTCCAGTCTCACCCTCAGCCACCCTCCAGCCTCACCCTCCCTCCAGTCTCACCCTCACCCTCCCTCCATCTCACCCTCCCACCATCTCACCCCACCCTCCTCCATCTCACCCTCACACTACCTCCATCTCACCCTCCCTCCAGTCTCACCTCACCCTCCCTCCAGTCTCACCCTCACCCTTGCTCCATCTCACCCTCCCTCCATCTCGCCCTCACACTCCCGCCATCTCACCCTCACCGTCTCTCCATCTCACCCTCACCCTCACACTCCCTCCATTCTCACCCTCACCCTCCCTCCATCTCACCCTCACCCTCCCTCCATCACAACGCTCACCATCCCTCTATTCTCACCCTCACCCTCCCTCCATTCTCACCCGCACCGTCTCTCCAGCCTCATCCTCACCCTCCCTCCAGCCTCACCGTCAGCCCTCCCTCCAGTCTCACCCTCAGCCACCCTCCAGCCTCACCCTCCCTCCAGTCTCACCCTCACCCTCCCTCCATCTCACCCTCCCACCATCTCACCCCACCCTCCCTCCATCTCACCCTCACACTACCTCCATCTCACCCTCCCTCCAGTCTCACCTCACCCTCCCTCCAGTCTCACCCTCACCCTTGCTCCATCTCACCCTCCCTCCATCTCGCCCTCACACTCCCGCCATCTCACCCTCACCGTCTCTCCATCTCACCCTCACCCTCACCCTCCCTCCATCTCACCCTCCCTCCGTCTCACCCTCACCCTCTCTCTGTTTCACCCTCACCCTCCCGCCATCTCACCCTCACCCTCCCTCCGTCTCACCCTCACCCTCCCTCCATTCTCACCCTCCGTCCAGCCTCACCCTCACCCTCCCTCCATCTCACCCTCACCCTCCCTCCATCCCACCCTCACCCTCCCTCCATCTCACCCTCACCGTCCCTCCATTCTCACCCTCACCCTCCCTCTATCTCACCCTCACCCTCCCTACATCTCACCCTCACCCTCCCTCCATTCTCACCCTCACCCTCCCTCCATCTCACCCTCACCCTCCCTCCATCTCACCCTCACCGTCTCTCCAGCCTCACCCTCACCCTCCGTCCAGCCTCACCTTTACCGTCCCTCCAGCCTCACCCACACGCTCCCTCCATCTCACCCTCACCCTCCCTCCAATCTCACCCTCACTGTCTCTCCAGCCTCACCCCCACCCTCCCTCCAGCCTCACCCTAACCATCACTCCAGTCTCACCCTCACCATCCCTCCAGTCTCACCCTCAGCCTGCCTCCAGCCTCACCCTCACCCACCCTCCAGCCTCACCCTCACCGTCACTCCAGCCTCACCCTCACCATCACTCCAGCCTCACCCACATCCTCCTTCCAGCCTTACCCTCATGCTCCCTCCGGCCTTACCCTCACCCTCCCTCCATTCTCACCCGCATCGTCTCTCCAGTCTCATCCTCACCCTCCCTCCAGCCTCACCCTCAGCCTCCCTCCAGTCTCACCCTCAGCCACCCTCCAGCCTCACCCTCCCTCCAGTCTCACCCTCACCCTCCCTCCATCTCACCCTCACCCTCCCACTATCTCACCCTCACCCTCCCTCCATCTCACCCTCCCTCCATCTCACCTTCACCCTCCCTCCATCTCACCCTCCCTCCATCTCACCCTCACCCTCCCTCCATCTCACCTCCCTCCATCTCACCCTCACCCTCCCTCCATCTCACCCTCACCCTCCATCCGTCTCACCCTCCCTCCATCTCACCCTCACCCTCCCTCCAATCACATCCTCACCCTCCGTCCATCTCATCCTCACCCTCCCTCCATTCTCACCCTCCGTCCAGCCTCACCCTGACCTTCCCTCCATTCTCACCCTCACCCACCCTCCATCTCACCCTCACCCTCCCTCCATCTCACCTCCCTCCATCTCACCCTCACCCTCCCTCCATCTCACCCTCACCCTCCATCCGTCTCACCCTCCCTCCATCTCACCCTCACCCTCCCTCCAATCACATCCTCACCCTCCGTCCATCTCATCCTCACCCTCCCTCCATTCTCACCGTCCGTCCAGCCTCACCCTGACCTTCCCTCCAATCTCACCCTCATCCTCCCTCCAGTCTCACTCTCAGCCTGCCTCCAGTCTCACCCTCACCCTCCCTCCAGCCTCACCCTCACCGTCTCTCCAGCCTGACCCTCACCCTCCGTCCAGCCTCACCCTCACCCTCCGTCCAGCCTCACCCTCACCCTCCCTCCAGCCTCACCCTTACCGTCACTCCAGCCTCACCCTCATCCTCCCTCCAGCCTTACCCTCATGTTCCCTCCGGCATTACCATCACCCTCCCTCCATTCTCACCCTCACCGTCTCTCCAGTCTCATCCTCACCCTCCCTCCAGCCTCACCCTCAGCCTCCCTCCAGTCTCACCCTCAGCCACCCTCCAGCCTCACACTCCCTCCAGTCTCACCCTCACCCTCCCTCCAGTCTCACCCTCACCCTTGCTCCATCTCACCCTCACCCTCCCTCCACCTCACCCTCACCCTCCCTCCATCTCACCCTCACTCTCCCGCCATCTAACCCTCACCCTCCCGCCGTCTCAGCCTCACCCTCCCTCCATCCCACCCTCACCCTCCCTCCATCTCACCCTCACCGTCCCTCCATTCTCACCCTCTCCCTCCCTCCATCTCACCCTCACCCTCCCTACATCTCACCCTCACCCTCCCTCCAGTCTCACCCTCACCCTCCCTCCATCTCACCCTCACCGTCTCTCCAGCCTCACCCTCACCCTCCGTCTAGCCTCACCTTTACCGTCCCTCCAGCCTCACCCTCACCCTCCCTCCATCTCACCCTCACCCTCCCTCCAATCTCACCCTCACTGTCTCTCCAGCCTCACCCCCACACTCCCTCCAGCCTCACCCTTACCATCACTCCAGTCTCACCCTCACCATCCCTCCAGTCTCACCCTCAGCCTGCCTCCAGCCTCACCCTCACCCTCCCTCCAGCCTCACCCTCACCGTCACTCCAGCCTCACCCTCACCATCACTCCAGCCTCACCCACATCCTCCCTCCAGCCTTACCCTCATGCTCCCTCCGGCCTTACCCTCACCCTCCCTCCATTCTCACCCGCATCGTCTCTCCAGTCTCATCCTCACCCTCCCTCCAGCCTCACCCTCAGCCTCCCTCCAGTCTCACCCTCAGCCACCCTCCAGCCTCACCCTCCCTCCAGTCTCACCCTCACCCTCCCTCCATCTCACCCTCACCCTCCCACTATCTCACCCTCACCCTCCCTCCATCTCACCCTCCCTCCATCTCACCTTCACCCTCCCTCCATCTCACCCTCCCTCCATCTCACCCTCACCCTCCCTCCATCTCACCTCCCTCCATCTCACCCTCACCCTCCCTCCATCTCACCCTCACCCTCCCTCCGTCTCACCCTCCCTCCATCTCACCCTCACCCTCCCTCCAATCACATCCTCACCCTCCGTCCATCTCATCCTCACCCTCCCTCCATTCTCACCCTCCGTCCAGCCTCACCCTGACCTTCCCTCCATTCTCACCCTCACCCACCCTCCATCTCACCCTCACCCTCTCTCCAGCCTCACCCTCACCCTCTGTCCAGCCTCACCCTCACCGTCTCTCCAGCCTGACCCTCACCCTCCGTCCAGCCTCACCCTCACCCTCCGTCCAGCCTCACCCTCACCCTCCCTCCAGCCTCACCCTTACCGTCACTCCAGCCTCACCCTCACCATCACTCCAGCCTCACCCTCATCCTCCCTCCAGCCTTACCCTCATGTTCCCTCCGGCATTACCATCACCCTCCCTCCATTCTCACCCTCACCGTCTCTCCAGTCTCATCCTCACCCTCCCTCCAGCCTCACCCTCAGCCTCCCTCCAGTCTCACCCTCAGCCACCCTCCAGCCTCACCCTCCCTCCAGTCTCACCCTCACCCTCCCTCCAGTCTCACCCTCACCCTTGCTCCATCTCACCCTCACCCTCCCTCCACCTCACCCTCACCCTCCCTCCATCTCACCCTCACTCTCCCGCCATCTAACCCTCACCCTCCCGCCGTCTCAGCCTCACCCTCCATCCATCTCACCCTCACGCTCCCTCCATCTCACCCTCACCGTCTCTCCATCTCACCCTCACCCTCACCCTCCCTCCATCTCACCCTCACCCTCCCTCCATCTCACCCTCCGTCCATCTCACCCCACCCTCCATCTGTCTCAACCTCACCCTCCCCCCGTCTCACCCTCTCCCTCCCTCATCTCACCCTCACCCTCCCTCATCTCACCCTCACTCTCCCTCCATCTCACCCTCATCCTCCCTCCAATCTCACCATCACCCTCCCTCCATCTCACCCTCACCCTCCCTCCATCTCACCCTCACCCTCCCTCCATTCTCACCCTCACCCACCCTCCATCTCACCCTCACCCTCCGTCCAGCCTCACCCTCACCCTCCCTCCAGCCTCACCCTTACCGTCACTCCAGCCTCACCCTCACCATCACTCCAGCCTCACCCTCATCCTCCCTCCAGCCTTACCCTCATGTTCCCTCCGGCATTACCATCACCCTCCCTCCATTCTCACCCTCACCGTCTCTCCAGTCTCATCCTCACCCTCCCTCCAGCCTCACCCTCAGCCTCCCTCCAGTCTCACCCTCAGCCACCCTCCAGCATCACGCTCCCTCCAGTCTCATCCTCACCCTCCCTCCATCTCACCCTCCCACCGTCTCACCCTCACCCTCCCTCTGTCTCACCCTCACCCTCCCTCCATCTCACCCTCACTCTCCCGCCATCTAACCCTCACCCTCCCGCCGTCTCAGCCTCACCCTCCCTCCATCTCACCCTCACCCTCACCCTCCCTCCATCTCACCCTCACCCTCCCTCCATCTCACCCTCACCCTCCCTCCATCTCACCCTCCATCCATCTCACCCCACCCTCCCTCTGTCTCACCCTCACCCTCCCTCCGTCTCACCCTCACCCTCCCTCATCTCACCCTCACCCTCCCTCATCTCACCCTCACCCTCCCTCATCTCACCCTCACCCTCCCTCCATCTCACGCTCACCATCCTTCCATCTCACCCTCATCCTGCCTCCAATCTCACCATCACCCTCCCTCCATCTCACCCTCACCCTCCCTCCATTTCACCCTCACACTCCCTCCATTCTCACCCTCACCCTCCCTCCATCTCAGCCTCACCCTCTCTCCATCTCACCCTCACCATCCCTCCATTCTCACCCTCACCCTCCCTCTATCTCACCCTCACCCTCCCTCCATCTCACCCTCACCCTCCCTCCATTCTCACCCTCACCCTCCCTCCATCTCACCCTCACCCTCCCTCCATCTCACCCTCACCGTCTCTCCAGCCTCACCCTCACCCTCCGTCCAGCCTCACCTTTACCGTCCCTCCAGGCTCACCCTCACCGTCCCTCCAGCCTCACCCTCACCATCACTCCAGCCTCACACTCACCATCACTCCAGGCTCACCCTCAGCCACCCTCCAGCCTCACCCTCCCTCCAGTCTCACCCTCACCCTTGCTCCATCTCACCCTCACCCTCCCTCCATCTCACCCTCACCCTCCCGCCATCTCACCCTCACCGTCTCTCCATCTCACCCTCACCCTCCCTCCATCTCACCCTCCCACCGTCTCACCCTCACCCTCCTTCTGTCTCACCCTCACCCTCCCTCCATCTCACCCTCACCCTCCCTCCATCTCACCCTCCGTCCCTCTCACCCCACCCTCCCTCTGTCTCACCCTCACCCTCCCTCCGTCTCACCCTCACCTCCCTCATCTCACCCTCACCCTCCCTCATCTCACCCTCACCCTCCCTCCATCTCACCCTCACCCTCTCTCCATCTCACCTTCATCCTCCCTCCAATCTCACCATCACCCTCCCTCCATCTCACCCTCACCCTCCCTCCATCTCACCCTCACCCTCCCTCCATTCTCACCCTCACCCTCCCTCCATCTCACCCTCACCGTCCCTCCATTCTCATCCTCACCCTCCCTCTATCTCACCCTCACCCTCCCTACATCTCACCCTCACCCTCCCTCCATTCTCATCCTCACCCTCCCTCCATCTCACCCTCACCGTCCCTCCATCTCACCCTCACCGTCTCTCCAGCCTCACCCTCACCCTCCGTCCAGCCTCACCTTTACCGTTCCTCCAGCCTCACTCTCACCCTCCCTCCAGACTCACCCTCACCCTCCCTCCATCTCACCCTCCCTCCATCTCACCCTCACCATCCCTCCAGCCTCACCCTCACCATCACTCCAGCCTCACCCTCACCATCACTCCAGCCTCACCCTCATCCTCCCTCCAGCCTCACCTTCATGCTCCCTCCGGCCTTACCCTCACCCTCCCTCCAATCTCACCCTCACTGTCTCTCCAGTCTCACCCTCACCCTCCGTATAGCCTCACCCTCACACTCCCTCCATCTCACCCTCACCCTCTCTCCATTCTCACCCTCACCCTCCCTCCATCTCACCCTCACACTCCCTCCAATCTCACCCTCCCTCCAATCTCACCCTCACCCTCCCTCCATCTCACCCTCACCCTCCCTCCAATCTCACCCTCACCCTCCCACCAATCTCACCCTCACCCTCCCTCCATCTCACCCTCACTCCAATCTCACCCTCACCCTCCCTCCAATCTCACCCTCCCTCCAATCTCACCCTCACCCTCCCTCCATCTCACCCTCACCCTCCCTCCAATCTCACCCTCACCCTCCCACCAATCTCACCCTCACCCTCCCTCCATCTCACCCTCACTCCAATCTCACCCTCACCCTCCCTCCATTCTCACCCTCACCCTCCCTCCATCTCACCCTCACCCTCCCTCCATTCTCACCCTCACCCTCCCTCCATCTCACCCTCACCCTCCGTCCAGCCTCACCATTACTGTCACTCCAGTCTCACCCTCAGCCTGCCTCCAGCCTCACCCTCACCCTCCCTCCAGCCTCACCCTCACCCTCCCTCCATCTCACCCTCACTCTCCCTCCAGCCTCACCCTCACCATCACTCCAGCCTCACCCACACCATCACTCCAGCCTCACCCTCATCCTCCCTCCAGCCTCACCCTCACGCTTCCTCCGGCCTTACCCTCACCCTCCCTACAGCCTCACCCTCAGCCTCCCTCCATCTCACCCTGACTTTCTCCAATCTCATGGTTGCGCTCTTCAATCCCATTCCTCACTCACT
This sequence comes from Stegostoma tigrinum, assembly GCF_030684315.1. NCBI lineage: Eukaryota > Metazoa > Chordata > Chondrichthyes > Orectolobiformes > Stegostomatidae > Stegostoma > Stegostoma tigrinum. The sequence goes on from NC_081360.1 coordinate 106,418,220, forward strand.
CTTTCTCCAATCTTACTATCAATAATTTCCAAAGCTCGCACACAGTGGGCAGCAGGAAATGAGGAAGCCTCATGGAACATTGGCCCCTCATTCCATTGAGGTTGGAGGATAAGAGGAGGGAAGTCTTGGCAGCTGGACAAGGTGCTGGGGCGGTAACATGTGGAGTAATGTGAGCAGATTCAGTACATTTTTCTAAGAAAAGCTATCATTTAATTGGAGGAAGCTATCATTTCACTTGGATGATCCCTGGTATATCCGGACTGTCTTATAAACAAAGGCTAAACAGGTTGGGATTCTATTCCCTGGAGTTTAGAAGGTTGAGAGATGATTTCATTTAATCATATTGGATTTTTAAGGAGTTTGACACGGTCAACGCTGAGAGGATGTTTCCCCTCATGGGGGAGTCTAGGACCAGAGGGCACAGCTCAGAATAAAGGGGCACTATTTAAGACTGAGAGGAGGAGGAATTTCTTCTCTCAGAGCGTTGTAAATCTTTGGAACTCCTTGCTACAGAGAGCTGTGGGCGCAGAGCCCTTGTGTATGAGTAAGGCTGAATTTGGTAGATTCTTGATCAGTCAGGGGATTATGGATCATGGGGAGAGGGCAGGAATGTGGGCGTGAGGAAATTTTAGAGAGGGTGCGGAGGAGATTTACCGGGATACTGCCTGGACTGGAGGGCAGGTCTTATGAGGAAAGGTTGACGGAGCTAGGGCTTTTCTCATTGGAGTGAAGAAGGATGAGGGGTGACTTGACAGAGGTATACAAGATGATGAGAGGCAGAGATAGAGTGGATAGTCAGAGACTTTTTCCCAGGGTGGAAATCACGATTACGAGGAGGCATAATTTTAAGGTGATTGGAGGAGGGTATAGGGGTGATGTCAGAGGCTGGTTCTTCACACACAGAGAGTGGTGGGTGTGTGTGGAATGTGTTGCCGGCAGTGTTAGTGGAGTCAGATACTTTAGAGACTTTTAAGCAACTCTTGGATAGGCACATGGAGGATAGTAAAACGCAGGGTATGCAGGGTAGATTAATCTTAGAGTAGGATAGCAGGTCGGCACAACATTGTGGGCCGAAGGGCCTGTACTGTACTGTTCAATGTTCTATGTTCTATATTCATTTCCCTGTGACAGATGTTAAACTAACGAGGGGCCTGTCATTTCCTACTATCTGCCTCCCTCCCTTTTCAAATACTGTTACATTCCCTATTTCCAATCGAAAGGAACCTTCCCAGAATCTAATGGGTTTTGGAAAATGAAAACCAGCCCATCCCAGAATCACGGGCTCGGAAAACCCACGGAGCAGAAGGAGGCCGTTCAGCCCATCGTCCCTCACTAGGTCTTCAAATGAGCATCAGTACCTCATGCCAATCCCTACTGCATCAACTACTTCACTAGCTGCTTCTTTTAAGACCCTCGAGCAAAATCCATTAGAACCCAAGGGTTTATTAACTCGCTGTCCCAACCATTTACCCTGGTGTCAGTGCTACTTCCTGGGAATTTTTGGGTGGCACGGTGGCTCACTGGTTAGCCCTGCAGCCTCACAGCATCAGGGACCCAGGTTCAATTCCAGCCTCGGGCGACTGTCTGTGTGGGGTTTGCACATTCTCCCCATGTCTGCGTGGGTTTCCGCCAGGTGCTCCTTCTACAGTCCAAACATGTGCAGGCTAGGTGGATTGGACATGGGAAATTGCCCGTAATGTTCAGGGGTGTGTGGGTTATAAGGGAATGGGTCTGGGTGGGATGCTCCAAGAGGCGGTGTGGACCTGTTGGGCCTGTAGGGGATCTAATCTAATAAAAAAATCCTGAAGCCCTGTGTCCCTTTCAATTCCTGAATTAATGCTTTTTCCAGAGTGCTTCTTGCATCATCTCTCGGAAAGTCTCAGACAAAATATCTGTTCATTTGGCTGCCATCTCCTTATCCTCCATTACTAATTCCCCAGACCCAGGGTCAGACCTGCCACTATCTCTCCGTCACTGTCTCTGTAATCACACTTCCCACTCTCACTTACTCGCAAGTCTCAAAGTCATTCTCTCTTCAATCTCACTTTTACCCAATAAAAACCCAAAGAACTGCGGATGCTGTAAGTCAGGAATGAAAACTGAAGTTGCTGGAAAAGCTCAGCATGTCTGGCAGCATCACCTAACTCAGTCTCACTCCCTATTGAGTCTCACTCTCTCTCACTCTCACTTTCTCTTCAGTGTCACTCTTTCTCCAATCTCCCTCTCTTTCTCTCTCCAGTCTTCCGCTGTCTCTCTTGCTCTCTCTCTCTCTCTCTCTCTCTCTCTCTCTCACTCTCTCACTCTCTAATCTCTCTCTCCAGTCTCCCTCTCTGGTGGAACTGATCCCACTCTCCCTGGAATATAATTCTATTTTACATCAGGTGATTTCTCTGCCCATCGATCCCTGATATTTTCACTGCAAGTGCCACCAACAAACTGTAACTCTGGTGCCACTCACCCAGCAATCCTGCCACATCATATGCTTTCTTCTGTTCAATGGTTTCAAAGTTTAACACCTCGAAGTAAACATCGAGCACGAGGTAGTTATCCCTGGAAAGAGAACAGGAGGGTCAATGCACAAAGTACAGACTGTTTTCCTTTGGAAATTACCACGGCCTGTTCCTCAGCTCCTGCCTCCAGCCCCTGCCTCCAGCCCCTCACTGCATTCTCACCTTGACCCGGCTTTACCACCCAGCTCTTCCACTGTGATGGCTTCACCTCCAGAAATAGACACATTCACAACAGGAAGCAGAGAGCTCTTTTTTCCAGAATGTTCTGTCCCAGATGACAGAATAAAGTGAAGACTGGTATTTATAGAGTCACAGCATCACGCAACACAGAAACAGACCCTTCAGCCCACACTGTCCATGCAGACCACATTTTCTAAACTAGTCCCACCTGTCTGTGTGTGGCCCACATTCCCCTAAAGCCTTCCTAATCATCTACCTGTCCAAACATCCTTATCAGTGTCTGAGAAGAGGGATTGGGAAGTCCTCATGCATAAATCTCCAAAAACCAGCCTCCAGGCTGAAATTTCAGAGAGTTGTGAGTGTTTGGAACTCCATGGCACAGAAAATTGTGGGGTCACAGTCCTGACGTATATTTAAGGCTGAGAGAGAGAGATTCTCGATCAGTCGGGGAATCAGGGGATCAAGGGAAAAGGGCAGGAAAGTGAACGTGAGGAATGTTGGATCAGCTGTGACACTATTGAATGGCAGAGTAGGCTCCTCCTTCTCTGGTTCCTGCTGCTGATGGTCTGAATGAGTCCACTTGTCAACCAATCAGCATTCTTGTTTCATACATTTTCCTGATAAGCTGAAGGCTGGAAGTGTTGGAAAAACATGCTTCCCCCAGAGATACCCCTGCCCTCTGCGTCAAACAACTAATTGTTTCCTTTCTAACTTTCACACCAGGTTTCTCTTTTCTGTAACGTTGGCCATGGGTCTGCTTCACTGAGCGGTGTACTTGTCTCCTCCCAGTTTAATGAGTGGATAGTGGAGAGAAACAGAAAGACATACTTAATGTTTCGTTCTGTGGTGTTGAATCTTTTTGCCAGGAATTTGGAGGAGCCCTTGCTTGGTATTTTCACCATGGAGAGCTCCTTATTGTACCTTGTTAGGTGACAGGGCGTCTCACACTTGCAACTTTGGTTTGAATTTATGATCAGTCCATCTGCAGAAAGAGACAACTTTAACAATATTTTAGTTGTGACACAGCATCCCAAATCCATCAATACAACATAAAGAACATGCAAAGATAAATCCCAACACACACCCACCTCTATCACTGAATCAACTCAGACATTCAACTGAGTGTGGCATCAACAAGCTCGAGCAAAACTAGAATCAAGGGGTTTTGGGGGAAAACTCTCCCCTTTAAGGAAGGTGGTAAGGAAAAGCCAGGGAACTATAGGCCAGTGAGCCTGACATTGGTGGTGGGCAAGTTGTTGGAGGGAATCCTGAGGGACAGTATTTACATGTATTTGGAAAGGTAAGGACAAATTGGGGATAGTCAGCACGGCTTTTGTGTGGGAACTCTTGTCTCACTGACTTGATTGAGTTTTTGGAAGTAGCAAAGAGGATTGATGAGGGCAGTGAACATGATCTGTATAGACTTCAATAAGGTGTTCAACAAGGTTCCTCATGGTAGACTGGTTAGCGAGGTTAGGTCACACAGAATACAGGGAGGACTATCCATCTCGATACAGAACTGGCTCAAAGGTAGAAGTCAGAGGGTGTGGTGGTGGAGGGTTGCTTTTCAGACTGAAGGCCTGTGACCAGTGGTGTGCCACAAGGATCGGTGCTGGGTCCACTGCTTTTTGGCATTTATATAAATGATTTGGACGTGAACGTAGGAGCTACAGTTAGTAAGCTTGCAGATAACACCAAAATTGGAGGTGTAGTGGCCAGCGAAGAAGATTATCTCAGAGAACAACAGTACGTTGATCAGATGGATCAGTGGGACGAGAAGTAGCAGATGGAGTTTAATTTGGATAAATGTGAGGTGTTGTATTTTGGTAAAGCAAATCAGGGCAGCACTTATATGGTGAGGTCCTGGGCAGTGTTGCTGAACAAAGGGACCTTGGGGGAACAGGTTCATAGTTCCTTGAAATGGGAGTCACTGGTAGACAGGGCGGTGAAGAGGGGGTTTTGCCCTTATTGGGTATAAGAGCTGGGAGGGTCATGTTGCAGATGTACAGGACATTGGTTAGGGCCACTTTTGGAATACTGTGAGCAATTCTGGTCTCCCTGCAACAGGAAGGGTGTTGTGAAACTTGATCCAGTAGATGTGAGACTCTTTGTCAGGATTTCAGCCCAAAACACTAACTTGCCTGCTCCGTGGGTTCTGCCTGACCTGCCGAGCTTCTCCAGCTCCACATTTATTGTCTCTGGTTTCCAGCATCTACAGTCCTTACTGTCTCCAAACGATGTGAAACTCGAAAGGGTTCGGCAAAGATTTACGAGGATGCTCCTGGGATTGGAGGGGTTGAGCTACAGGAAGAGGCTGGATAGGCTGGGGATATTTTTCTCTGGAGCGTAGGACGCTGAGGGGTGACGTTATAGAGGTTTATAAAATCATGAGGGGCAGGGATATGGTGAATAGTCAGGGTCTTATCCTCAGGGTAGGGGGCTCGAAGACTAGAGGGGCATAGGCTTAAGGTGAGAGGGGAAAGACTTCGTACAGAGGATGGTGTGTGTTTAGAAGTGGTGGGGGCTGGTACAATTACAACATTTAAAAGGCATCTGGATGGGTAGATGAGTAGGAAGAGTTTGGAGAGATATGGGCCAAATGCTGGCAAATGGGACTAGATTAATTTAGGGTAACTGGGTTGGCATTGACGAGTTGGACCGAAGGGTCTGTTTCAGTGCAGTACATCTTTATGGCTCTACGAATCTAAATCTGAATCAAAAGATTTGGGAGTCCTAGTTCAGAATTCTCCTATGGTTAACATCATTTCTTCATAACAACATAACTTCATTTTCAGGAGAGGGCGGGGGAGAGAGAGAGAGAGCACCAGGAGGCTGCCAGGAAGGTAAGTTTTTCCCATTTTAAAAAAGCTTACTTCGAGTGGGAGAGACCTTCATTTATTTGGGCAGCGGCTGAACCCGAGGCACTACACGTGTGGTGTCTCCCACCCACCCTCCTTCTCTAACCAAAAAAACAGGCTTGGTGGCATGTAGATAAGGCAAGGGTTTTTCTGTTTCTTTTCTTTTATTTTTATCGTGTAATTGGTAAAAACCTTTCTCATTCCTTTTTCATTTGCCTAAGTTAAGTTTAAGAGTAAAAATTGCAGGTGATCCCAGACCCTTGTTGTGCTCCTCTTGCTCAATGTGGGAGTTCAGGGACATGGCTGATGTCCCTGACTCCCACACGTGCAGGAAGTGTATCCAGCTGCAGCTCTTGTTAGACCGCATGACGGCTCTGGAGCTGCGGATATACTCACTTTGGAGCATCCGCGATGCAGAGGGGGTCGTGGATAGCAAGTTTAGCAATTTGGTCACACCGCAGATTAGGATTGCTGAGGGAGATAGCGAATGGGTGACCAAAAGGCAGAGGAAGAGCAGGAAGGCAGTGCAGGTGTCCCCTGCGGTCATCTCCCTCCAAAACAGGTATTCCATTTTGGATACTGTTGGGGGAGATGGCTCACCAGGGGGAGGCAGCAGTAGCTGGGTTCATGGCACCATGGCTGGCTCTGCTGAGCAGAAGGGTGGGAGAAAGAGTGGAAGGGCTATAGTCATTGGGGATTCAAATGTAAGGGGAGTGGGTAGGCTGTTCTGCAGTCGAAAACAAGACTCCCGAATGGTATGTTGCCTCCCAGGTGCACGGGTCAGGGATGTCTCAGATCGGCTGCGGAACATTCTGAAGGGGGAGGGCGAACAGCCAGCTGTCGTGGTGCATATAGGCACCAATGATATAGGTAGAAAATGGGATGAGGTCCTACAAGCAGAATTTAGGGAGTTAGGAGCCAAGTTAAAAAGTAGGGCCTCAAAGGCAGTAATCTCAGGATTGCTACCAGTGCCACGTGCTAGTCAGAGCAGAAAAATCAAGTTCAGTTGATAGTTAGGAAGGCAAACGCAGTGTTAGCATTTATTCCAAGGGGACATGGCACCTGTACTGCTCTGTCTGTATCTGGCTCTGGAATATTGTAATCAATTTTGGGCCCCCTATCTAAGGAGGGACGGTGCTGGCCATTGAGGGGGTCCACAGCAGGTTTACAAGAATAATCCCAGGGATGAAGGTTTTATCATTAAGGGCATTTTATCATTATATTAGGGGCGTCATGGTGGCTCAGTGATTAGCACTGCAGCCTCACAGCGCCAGGGACCCAGGTTCAATTCCAGCCTCAGGTGACTGTGTGGAGTTTGCACATTCTCCCCGTGTCTGCGTGGGTTTCTTCTGGGTGCTCCCACAGTCCAAAGATGTGCAGGCTAGGTGGGTTGGCCGTGGGAAATTGCCCATCGTGTGCAGGGGTGTGTGTGTTATAGGGGGATGGGTCTGGGTGGGATGCTCCAAGGGGCAGTGTGGATTTGTTGGCCTGAAGGGCCTGTTTCCACACTGTAGGGAGCCTAATCTATTCTAATCCAATCATATGAGGAACAATTGAGGACTCTGGGTCTGTACTCAATCGAATCTAGAAACAAAGAATCCCTACAGTGTGGAAGTAGGCTATTTGGCCCATCAAGTCCACACTGACCATCTGAACAACATCCCACCCAGACCCATTCCCCAGTACCCACCTCATCTACACTATGGGGCACTTTAGCACAGCCAATCCACCTAGCCTGCACATCTTTGGACTGTGGATGGAAACCGGGGAACCTGGGGGAAACCCCACACAGATAGTCGACCGAGGGTGGAATCAATCCTGGGTCCCTGACGCTGTGAGGCTGCAGTGTTAGCAACTGAGCCAACGCTATAACAGTGAGGGAGGAACTGAGGGAAGTGTACAGACTACTGTGAAGCCTGGATAAAGCCAACGTGGAGATGTTTCCTTTCATAAGAGAGTCTAGGATCTGAGGACACAGCCTCAGAGTGAAGGAATGACTATGTAAAACCGAGATGTGGAGGAATGTCTTCAGCCAGAGGATGGTAACTGTGGAACTCATTGCTGCAGAGGGCTATGGTAGTCAAACCACTGAGTGTGTTTCACAGAGACATCGATAGGGTGAGAGGAGCAAGGGTTACAGGGAGAAGGCAGGGGAATAGAGAAACATACCAGCCATGATCAAATGGTGGAACGGTCTTGATGGGGTTGAATGTTCTAATTCTGTTCTTTACCTAATGGTCTCTTTACTTCCCCTACATGGAGCTATGCTGATTGTTTTGATCATGTTCTGTATTTGTAAATGCTCAAATGTTTCATTCATTCAAATAGACTCTAACATTTTCCCAGTAACAAATGTTATACTAACTGGCCCATAATTAACTGTATTCATCTCATTCCCTTTTTAGATCAAGCCTGGATATTGTCCAGATCTTATTACGTGTGAACATGGTCTGCTTCAGTATCTGAGGAGTCATGAACATTGTGCAGTCATCAACGAACATCTCCACTTCTGACCTGGGGAACATAAAATGGGAACAGATGCTGTCAGGGAAGAGCACTATTGAAATGTGGAGATTGTTTAAGGAATGCAGACAGTGTGTGCTCGATATGTTTGTCCTGAGCAGGCAGGGAAGATGCGATCGAGTGAAGAAGCCTTGGTTCTCAAGAGAGATTCATGTTACAGTTGTATAGCACTTTGGTTCGGCCACATTTGGAATACTGTGTACAGTTCTGGTCGCCACATTACCAAAAGGATGTGGATGCTCTGGAGTGGGTGCAGAGGAGGTTCACCAGGATGTTGCCTGGAATGGAGGGCGCTAGCTATGAAGAGAGGTTGAGTACATTAGGATTATGTACGTTAGAAAGACAGAAGTTGAGGGGGAACCTGATCGAGATCTACAAAATCATGAGAGATATAGACAGGGTGGATAGCAAGAAGCTTTTTCCCAGAGTGCGGGACTCAATTATTAGGGGTCATGAGTTCAAAGTGAGAGGAGGAAAGTTTAAGGGAGATATGCGTGGGAAGTTCTTTACACAGAGGGTGGTGGGTGCCTGGAATGTGTTGCCAGTGGAGGTGGTTAAGTGGGGGGCATGATAGCATCACTTAAGATATATCTCGACAAATACATGAATGGGCAGGGAGCAGAGATCCTTGGAAAATAGGCGACAGGTTTAGACAGAGGATCTGGATCAGCACAGGCTTGGAGGGCAGAAGGGCCTGTTCCTGTTCTGTAACTTTTTCTGTTCTTTGTTCTTTGCCCTTTGTTCTAGTTTGAATAACTAGTTAAGAGGAAGAAGGATGCTTACGTAAGGTTTAGGAAACAAGGAATGGAAAAGGCTCTACAGGGATACAAGTTATCCCGGAAGGAGCTGAAGAAAGGGCTTAGGAGAGCACAAGGGGACATGAGAAAACCTTGGCAGATAGGATCAAGGAAAACTCCAAGGCTTTTTACACTTACTTGAGGAACAAGAGAATGACCAGAGAAAGGGTAGGGCCGATCAAGGATTATAAAGGGAAATGTGCGCGGAGCCTAAAGAGATAGGCGAGGTCCTTAATGAATACTTTTCTTCGGTATTCATAACTGAGAGGGACCTAGTTGTAGGGGAGGATGGTATGAAACAGGCTGGTAGGCTACAGGAGGTTGATGTTAGTAAGGAAGGTGTACTAGGAATTTTGAGGAAGTTAAAGATAGATAAGTCCCCTGGGCCTGATGGGATTTACCCAAGGATTCTATAGGAAGCGAGGGATGAGATCGCAGGGCCTTTGGCGATGATCTTTTCATCCTCGCTGTCCACAGGTATAGTGCCGGATGATTGGAGAGAGGTCAACATCATTCTCTCGTTCAAAAAACGGAAAAGGGATAACCCTGGAAATTAAAGGCCAGTTAGTCTTACGTCAGCGTTGGGCAAATTATTGGAAATGGCTCTGAGAAACAGGATTTATGATCACTTGGAAAGGCACGGTTTGATTTGTGATAGTCAGCATGGATTTGTGAGCAGTAGATCATGCCTCACAAACCTTATGGAATTCTTTGAAGAGGTGACCAAACACGTGGATGAAGGTAGAGCAGTGGATGTGGTAGACATGGATTTAAGTAAGGCGTTTGATAAGGTTCCCCATGGTAGGCTCATAGAACATAGAACATTACAGCACAGTACAGGCCCTTCAGCCCTCGATGTTGTGCCGGCTCATGTTGAAGGTAAGGAGTCATGGATTAGGGGGAAATGTGGCAGATTGGATTCAGAATTGGCTGACCCTTCAAAGACAAAGGGTGTTAGTGGACGGAAAATATTCGACATGGTGCTCAGTTATGAATGGTGTACCACAAGGATCTGTCCTGGGTCCTCTTCTATTTGTGATTTTTGTAAATGATTTGGATGAAGGAGTGGAGGGGTGGATTAGCAAGTTCGCGGACGATACGAAGGTGGGTCGCATTGTGGATAGTGTGGAGGGCTGTTCTAGGTTACAAAGGGACATTGATAGGATGCAGAGCTGGGCTGAGAAGTGGCAGATGGAGTTTAACCCTGAAAAGTGTGAGGTGATTCATTTTGGAAGGACAAACTTGAAAGCAGAATACAGGATTAAGGGAAAGATTCGTGGCAGTGTGGAGGAGCAGAGGGATCTTGGGGCTCATGTTCACAGTTCCCTGAAAGCTGCCACCCAGGTGGATAGAGTTGTTAAGAAGGCGTACGGTGTATTAGCTTTCATTAATAGAGGGATTGAGTTCAAGAGCCGTGAGGTTATGCTCCAGCTATACAAAAGCCTGATTCAGCCACATCTGGAGTATTGTGTCCAGTTCTGGTTGCCTCATTACAGGAAAGATGTGGAAGCGTTGGAAAAGGTGCAGAGGAGATTTACCAGGATGTTGCCTGGAATGGAGGGAAGGTCCTATGAGGAAATGTTGAGAGAGCTGGGGCTTTTCTCTTTAGAACGATGAAGGATGAGAGGTGACTTGATAGAGGCGTACAAAATGATCAGAGGTATAGATGGAGTGGATAGCCAGAGACTTTTCCTCGGGTGGAGGCAGCTACTACGAGGGGGCATAGTTTTAAAGTGAGTGGAGGTAGATATAGGGGTGCTGGGCTGTAGTTGGGGCAGGTCAGGGATAGCTGGGGGAGTGAACAGCCAGGAGTGAGAGTGATTGTCAATGGGGGCAGGGGTTGTCAGAGCTAATGGGTCATGAGCCTATTATAGTGCTGTGTTTGAGTGGTGGGTGGTTGAGGGCTCTCTCTTCTGGCCTCTGTCCCTGCTTTGACCATCAGGACACTATTTCTTGGCCTGTTGCTATAATGGGGAACATGCTCAGAGTGAGAGAGAGCTACAGGACATATCTGTCAGGCTGTGGGGAAAGAGCAGCTGGGTTGGACTGAAATGTCCCTCAAAGTGCTAGCATGGCCATGCTGGGATGAATGGCCTCCTGTATTGATCCAATGGTAGTCAGTGTTAGTTCAGTGTGAAGCGACTTACCCAGGATCCTGTCAGCACACTCCATGTACTGCTCTGGGTTACAGATCACCTCTGCACCTGCAGCATCAAACACAAACAGAACACCCGCTAACTCTCACATTTCAAACCTCGGGCAAATGATATCCTCTCACTGTTCCTCACTGCCTGAGATCCCCGCTTCCAGTGCTCCTGGCTGATTGTGCACAGCTCAGTGTAACTCAAAGCTTTTTAAAGGAAACCCTACTTTCACTATTTGTATTAACAGGGCAGTCCCAGCCCTAAATATCCTCCGACCCTAAACACCACCTGACCCTAAGCACTCCATGACCTAAAATACTTTCTGACCCAAAATATCCCCTGACCCGCAACACATTTTGACCCTAAGGGGAGGTGATGGCCTACTGGGTATTATCACTGGACTGTTAAACCAGAGACCCAGGTAACATTCTGGTGGCCCGGATGCAATTCTCACCATGGTAAACAGTGGAATTTGAATTCAGTAATACTGGATGAAGGATCTAATGATGACCCATCTGGGTCACCTTAGGGAAGGAAACTGCCATCCTTACCAGGTCTGGCCTACATGTAACTCCAGACCCACAGTAATGTGAACAAAGAACACTACAGCACAGGAACAGGCCCTTCGGCCCCTCCAAGCCTGCGCTGACACATTTTGCCCTTCCTTACTAAAACTGCCTTCACTTACAGGATCCCTATCCCTCTATTCCCTTTCTATTCATGTGTTCATCCAGGAGCTTTTCGAATGCTGCTATTGTATCTGCTTCCACCACTCCTCTGGCAGCAGGTTCCAGGCACTCACCATCCCACGTGTGAAAAACATTCCTCTCACATCACTTTTAAACAACAATCCCTGCCCCCTCACCCCCCACACCCTTGCATCCTTGAACCTGTGTCCCCTAGTAATTGACCCCTCTTCCCTGGGAAAAAGCCTCATACTTTCCACTCTATCCATGCCATCCACAATCTTATAAACTTCTGTCAGGTCGCCCCTCAACCTCCTGTGTTCCAGTGAAAACAAACATACTCTATTTATTTCTGGAGAAGGGTCCAGACCCAAAATGTCAGCTTTCCTGCCCCTCTGATGCTGCTTGGCCTGCTGTGTTCATCCACTTCTATACCTCGTTATCCCAGTATATCCAACCTTTCTTCATTGCTAAATTCCCCCAGACCAGGCAACATCCTGGTAAACCTTTGCTGTAACCACTGCAAAACATCCTCGTCCTTCTGCTAGTGAGGTGACCAGAACTACACAATATTCCAAGTGTGGCCTAACAAAAGGTTCATAAAGCTGCAGCTTAACTCGCCTATCCTTATACTCAAAATCCCTTCCAATGAAAGCAAGCATGCCATAAGCCTTTTTTTACCACCTTATCTGCCTGCGCTGCCATCTTCAGTGATCTGTGGACCTGCACACCCAGATCCCTCTACATTTCAATACTCCTGAGGGTTCTGCCATTTACTGTATAATTTCCACCTGCACTTGATCTTCCAAAATGCATCACCTCACATTTGTCTGAATTAAACACTATCTCCATTTTTTCTGCCCATGCTTCCAACTGATCTACATACTTCTGTATCCTCTGACAATCCTCCTCACAATCTACAACTCCACCAATCATTGTATCATCCACAAACTTACTCATTAGAACAGCCACATTATCCTCCAAATCATTGATGTAGATGATGAACAGCAGAGGTCCCAGCACTGATCCCTGTGGAACACCAGCAGTCACAGCCCTCCATTCCAAAAAGCATCCTTCCACCGCTACCCTCTGTTTCCTATCACTGAGCCAGTTCTGCATCCATCTCGCCAGCTCACTCTGATAACATGTGACTTCACCTTTTGTACCAGTTTGCCATGAGGGGCCTTGTCAAAGGTTTTACTTAAGTCCTTGTAGACAACATCAACTGTTTTTCCCTCATCAATCATCTTTGCCACCTCTTTGAAAATCACAATCAAGTTAGTGAGACACGACCTACCCTGCACAAAACTATGCTAATAAATCCATTTGTTTCTAAATGCGTCTACCCCTGAGCATCTTTCCAAAAATTTCCCAATGTGAGGCTCACAAGCCTGTAATTTCCAAGATTATCCCTGTTACCCTTATTAAACAATGAGTCAACATTTGCTATTCTCTCGTCCTCTGGGACCTCACCTGTGGCCAAAGAGGATACACAGATATCTGTCAATGCTCCCGCAATTTGTTCACTTGCCTCCCTCAATATTCTGGGATAGATCCCATCAGGGCCTAGGGACTTAACTACCTTAATACACAACACTTCATTTAAATAGCAACTTGGCTAAGAAACTGGACACTCCCTTCCCTGAGATCACCCTCCACCAATTCCTTCAATTTGGTGAATACTGACACAAAGTAATCATTTGGGACGTCACTTGTCTGTTCTGGATCCACATAGATTCCCTCCTCTAACCTTGAGTGAGCCAATCCTTTCCTTGTCTACCCTCATAAATGTATAAAAAGCCTTGGGATTCTGCTTAATGCTGTTTGCTAACGACGTTTCATGACCCACTTTGAGCTTTCTAATTCCTTGTTTAATTTCTTTCCTAGTTTCCTTAAATGCTTCGAGTGCTGTGCCAATTCCCATCCTCCTACACTGGATGTATGTTTCCTTTTTCTCTATGACCAAGGACGTAATATCCCTGGTCATCCAAGGTTCAGGTAGTTTGCCCATAACTATCCGTCATTCTTGAAGGAATGTGCCATTCCTGACCTGTCCTATTCCTGACCTGTCACTCCTAACCTGTGCCACTCCTGACCCGTGCCACTCCTGACCCATGCCACTCCTGACCCGTTCCACTCCAGACCCATTCCACTCCTGACCTGTGCCACTCCTGACCTGTGTCACTCCTGACCCGCCCCACTCCTGACCTGTGTCACTCCTGATCCGCCCCACTCCTGACCTGTGTCACTCCTGAACCGTGCCACTCCTGACCTGTGTCACTCCTGACCCGTCCCACTCCTGACCTGTCCTATTCGTGACCTACCACTCCTGACCTGTGCCACTCCTGACCTGTCCCACTCCTGACGTGTGTCACTCCTGACCTGTGTCTCTCCTGATCCGTCCCACTCCTGACCTGTGCCACTCCTGACCTGTGCCACTCCAGACCTGTCCCACTCCTGACGTGTGTCACTCCTGACCTGTGTCTCTCCTGATCCGTCCCACTCCTGACCTGTGCCACTCCTGACCTGTGCCACTCCAGACCTGTCCCACTCCTGACCTGTCCCACTTCTGACCTATCCCACTCCTGACCTGTGTCACTCCTGACCCGTCCCACTCCTGACCTGTGCCACTCCTGACCTGTGCCACTCCAGACCTGTCCCACTCCTGACCCGTGCCACTCCTGACCTGTCCCACTCCTGACCTGTCCCACTCCTGACCTCTTATCAACTGCTATTTGAGATGCTCCCACGTGTAGTTGACTGTTAACCTCGCTCTGAGTAATTAGGGATGGATAATAATTGCTGGGTTTGGTCAGTGACTCCTTTGTCCGATGAACGAATAAAGAGTGAGCATATCTCACCCCTATGTAGTCTGTCGCTAATCACACTTACCCCTCCATTCAATAAACCTCCTCCTTCCCTGAGTATCCCTTCCCTCCCCCTTTCCTCTCCATCTCCCTGACAATGCCCATTCCATCCCCACCGTCTGCCCTTCCCTACTTTCCTCACGGCCAACTCCGGCTGCCCATGTGCCTCGCCTGACCCCCACCTTCGCCCTCCCGGGCCGTGACTGACTAAGGTTCAATACCCACCTGGCATGTGCACCATCCGACAGTGACACTCCCTCAGGACAGCTTCCTTCTCACACTGGATACGACAGGCAGTCAAACTGTAATCCTGGTAGCCAGGGAGGTCCGCCTTCAGGTCAGAGCGACACTCACCCCAGGGGGGAGGCAGGTATGTCAGCTGCAGGCACACCCAGATGGAGATCGTCAGAGAATACCACTCCCACCACACAGGCAGCACAGGGCTAGATACAGGGTAAAGCTCCCTCTACACTGTTCCCCATCAAACACTCCCAGGGACAGGGACAGCACGGGGTTGATACAGGATAAAGCTCTCTCTACACTGTCCCCCATCAAACACACCCACCACATGGACAGCACAGGGTTAGAGACAGAGTAAAGCTCCCTCTACACTGTCCCTCATCAAACACTCCCAGGGACAGGGACAGCACGGGGTTAGATACAGAGTAAAGCTCTCTCTACACTGTCCCCCATTAAACACTCCCAGGGACAGGGACAGCACAGGGTTAGATACAGAGTAAAGCTCCCTCTACACTGTTCCCCCATCAAACACTCCCAGGGATAGGGACAGCACGGGGTTAGATACAGAGTAAAGCTCTCTCTACACTGTCCCCCATCAAACACACCCACCACACGGACAGCACAGGGTTAGATGCAGAATAAAGCTCTCTCTACACTGTCCCCCATCAAACACTCCAAGGACAGGGACAGCATGGGGTTAGATACAGAGTAAAGCTCTCTCTACACTGTCCCCCATCAAACACTCCCAGGCACAGGGACAGCACGGGGTTAGATACAGGTTAAAGCTCTCGCTACACTGTCCCCCATCAAACACACCCACCACACGGACAGCACAGGGTTAGATGCAGAGTAAAGCTCTCTCTACACTGTCCCCCATCAAACACACCCACCACATGGACAGCACAGGGTTAGAGACAGAGTAAAGCTCCCTCTACACTGTCCCTCATCAAACACTCCCAGGGACAGGGACAGCACGGGGTTAGATACAGAGTAAAGCTCTCTCTACACTGTCCCCCATTAAACACTCCTAGGGACAGGGACAGCACGGGGTTAGATACAGAGTAAAGCTCCCTCTACACTGTTCCCCCATCAAACACTCCCAGGGATAGGGACAGCACGGGGTTAGATACAGAGTAAAGCTCTCTCTACACTGTCCCCCATCAAACACACCCACCACACGGACAGCACAGGGTTAGATGCAGAATAAAGCTCTCTCTACACTGTCCCCCATCAAACACTCCAAGGACAGGGACAGCATGGGGTTAGATACAGAGTAAAGCTCTCTCTACACTGTCCCCCATCAAACACTTCCAGGGACAGGGACAGCACGGGGTTAGATACAGAGTGAAGCTCTCTCTACACTGTCCCCCATCAAACACTTCCAGGGACAGGGACAGCACGGGGTTAGATACAGAGTGAAGCTCTCTCTACACTGTCCCCCATCAAACACTCCCAGGGACAGGGACAGCACGGGGTTAGATACAGAGTAAAGCTCTCTCTACACGGTCCCCCATCAAACACTCCCAGGGACAGGGACAGCACGGGGTTAGATACAGAGTAAAGCTCTCTCTACACGGTCCCCCATCAAACACTCCCAGGGACAGGGACAGCACGGGGTTAGATACAGAGTGAAGCTCTCTCTACACTGTCCCCCATCAAACACTCCCAGGGACAGGGACAGCACGGGGTTAGATACAGAGTAAAGCTCTCTCTACACGGTCCCCCATCAAACACTCCCAGGGACAGGAACAGCACGGGTTTAGATTAAATATATCTCCCTTGGTGGTGTAGAATACACTGTCTGAGAGTGTGGGGGGAGGCAGGTTCACTCAAATTATTTGGAAGGGAATGAGATTGTGATTAAAAAAGGAACAGGATGAGAGGAAGAAGCCTGGGAGAATATCACGAAGAGAATGTTTGACACCGTGAGCGAGCACAGAGGTGGCTGCCTCAATGGGCACAGCACCATGACCATTTGATGATGTTGTTAGAAATACCCTTTGCTCCTGACATGACACGAAGGTTTGGAATCCTGGGGGCACTCCGAAACCCAGCTGATGGATGTAGGGGGGTTCGCTTGGACTGTGAATCTGAACCCGGATCCCGGCCTCAAAGGACGTCTCATCTGAAACAGACACAAAAGTTACATTACAAAATGTCACTGACTCTCACTGGGTACACTCCCACACACACTGACTCTCACTGGGGTACAGTCCCACACACACTGACTCTCACTGGGATACACTCCCACACACACTGACTCTCACTGGGGTACAGTCCCACACACACTGACTCTCACTGGGAAACACTCCCACACACACTGACTCTCACTGGGGTACAGTCCCACACACACTGACTCTCACTGGGGTACAGTCCCACACACACTGACTCTCACTGGGGTACAGTCCCACACACACTGACTCTCACTGGGGTACACTCCCACACACACTGACTCTCACTGGGGTACACTCCCACACACACTGACTCTCACTGGGATACAGTCCCACACACACTGACTCTCACTGGGGTACACTCCCACACACACTGACTCTCACTGGGGTACAGTTCCACACACACTGACTCTCACTGGGATACAGTCCCACACACACTGACTCTCACTGGGGTACAGTCCCACACACACAGACTCTCACTGGGGTACACTCCCGCACACACTGACTCCCACTGGGGTACAGTCCCACACACACTGACTCTCACTGGGGTACAGTCCCACACACACTGACTCTCACTGGGGTACACTCCCGCACACACTGACTCTCACTGGGATACAGTCCCACACACACTGACTCTCACTGGGGTACAGTCCCACACACACTGACTCTCACTGGGATACAGTCCCACACACACTGACTCTCACTGGGGTACAGTCCCACACACACTGACTCTCACTGGGATACAGTCCCACACACACTGACTCTCACTGCGGTACAGTCCCACACACACTGACTCTCACTGGGGTACAGTCCCACACACACTGACTCTCACTGGGGTACAGTCCCACACACACTGACTCTCACTGGGGCACAGTCTCACACACAGTGACTCTCACTGGGGTACAGTCTCACACACAGTGACTCTCACTGGGGTACAGTCCCACACACACTGACTCTCACTGGGGTACACTCCCACACACAGTGACTCTCACTGGGGTACAGTCTCACACACAGTGACTCTCACTGGGGTACACTCCCACACACACTGACTCTCACTGGGGTACACTCCCACACACACTGACTCTCACTGGGGTACAGTCCCACACACACTGACTCTCACTGGGGCACAGTCTCACACACAGTGACTCTCACTGGGGTACAGTCTCACACACAGTGACTCTCACTGGGGTACAGTCCCACACACACTGACTCTCACTGGGGTACACTCCCACACACAGTGACTCTCACTGGGGTACAGTCTCACACACAGTGACTCTCACTGGGGTACACTCCCACACACACACTGACTCTCGCTGCAGTGGTATGTTTGTACAGGGTGTTGCTATGTTTTGCCCATTCTGTGGGACATGATCTCACTTGGTTTTGTGATTCACTGTAAACAGGGCATTATTTATTAATGTGTCCCTTCCCCACCATCTTCTGATCCTCAGTTGATGGTCCATGTGTGTACCCCGTGGCCTGAGGTAAATTTTGAGCTGTTAGCCCACGTCCTGTCCCCTCCCCTTCTTTCTGTCTGTGTGGTTTGTATGCTGTGCCCTTACTGCCTGTAAGTCAGCTCTTTAACTTCTGTCAGACAGTCTTTGCGTCAGCCCCACAGTTATGAAAACATCCTCTGGCTAACAACTGCTTCCTATTTTTGGTGCGATAGGTTTGTATTGAATCCATTGAGGAGTGAGAGGTCTGGTCTCCCAGCCTCTGTCTGCCACCCCTGAGCACCCGCTCTCTGTTCCCCAGCAGAGGGTATCTCCCTTGAGCCCGGTCCTGGTTTACAGATCCTGCCAGTGTGCAGTCACCTACCGGTTTCCTGCCAAATTGGCAGGTACTCGTCCTGTTGGATGTCCAACATGATTTCCAGGCCATTCCCCATGCCACCTTGCCTCGTCTTCTTGACATTTGTCTTGTTTGCATTGAAGGTATAACATTTCCCATATCTGGTGTACACCTGTTGGAAAAAGACACAAGTTACTGGTTCGAGCTTAGCCTATGGGATTGTCTTAGCCAGCTTCCCGGAGGATCCTGTCATGAGATCCTGTCTGCTGCAGGTGGGTGAACAGCATCTAAACCCAAACCTTGCACAGGACACAAAATGGGGGAGATCGGGAACCTGGGCCGAGGACACTCATCTCTGTGTGACCTGACAGTACAGTGACTCCATTGTTTGTGCATGTGCTCAGAAGCTGTTCCCAGAGTCAACTGCTTATCCCACCTCTCCCTCAATGTCAAAACTAGGAAGGGAAGGTATTCCTTCTCCTAGAGGGGAGTGAATGTCTGAGATTCCCAACCCCAGCGAATGAGGAGGCTGAGACGACAGACAGCACTTACAGACAAGATCGAACCATTCTGAGAAACCGATCGGGCGCTGGCAGAAAAACATTTGTGGCCTGGGGTTAGGCACTGGTCATGTGTAATGAGCCTTACTCCTTAAAACCACAAAAACAATCCTTTTTCTTCCATTGATGGCGCATAAAATATGGGAAAATCGAATCTTTTCTTTATGTTCATTTGTGGGATGTGGGTGTCTCTGTCTGGGCCCAGCATTTATTGCCCATCCCTAGTTGCCCCCTTGAGAAGGTGGGGGTGAGCTGCCTTCTTGACCTGCTGCAGTCCATGTGCTGTGGGTTGACCCACAATGTCCTTAGGGAGGGAATTCCAGGATTCAGACCCAGCGACAGTGAAGGAACAGCGATATATTTCCCAGTCAGGATGGTGAGTGGCTCGGAGGGGAACTTGCAGGGGGTGGTGTTCCCACGTATCTGCTGCCCTTGTCCTTCCAGATGGAAGTGGTCATGGGTTTGGAAGGTGCTGCCTGAGGATCTTTGGTGAATTTCTGCAGGGCACCTTGTAGATAGTACACACTGCTGCGACTGAGTGTCGGGGGTGGAGGGAGTGGGATGTTTGTGGATGTGGTGCCAGTCAAGCGGCTGCTTTGTCCTGGATGGTGTTGAGCTTCTTGAGTGTTGTTGGGGCTGCACTCATCCAGGCAAGTGGGGAGTATTCCATCACACTCCTGACTTGTGCCTTGTAGATGGTGGACAGGCTTTGGGGAGTCAGGAGGTGAGTTACTCGCTGTAGTATTCCCAGCTTCTGACCTGCTCCTGTAGCCTCTGTGTTAATGTGGTGAGTCCAGGTGAGTTTCTGGTCAATGGTAACCCCCAGGATGTTGATAGTGGGGGATTCAGTGATGGTGGCACCATTGAATGTCAAGGGATGGTGGTTACGTTGTCTCTCATTGGTGATGTTTATAGCCTGGCATTTGTGTGACGCGAATGTTAGTGTCCACTTGTCAGTCCCTATGCCCTCCTTTGTCTGCGTAACTCCCTCCATCCCAACAATCTTGCGAGGCCTCTGCACTCATCAAATTTTGAATCATTCCCTGTTTATAATCACAGCATCATTGGGAAGCTGCGCCTTTAGCTCTCTGGGCTCCAAGCTCTGTATTACATTCACTATATCTGTCCACCTCTCTGCATCTCTCTCTCTACCCCGCTCTGTCTTTCTCTCTCCACCCCCCTCTCTCTTTCTGCCTTTCATCCATTGTCTCTCTGCCTCTCCACATCTCTCTACACCTTTCTCTCTCTCCTCCTTTACCTCTCCATCCTTATCTCCACCTCTCCCTCTCTCAGTCCTATAATCATTTTGCTGAGGACTCATTACTGAGTGTGAATAAGTTGTATAGAAGTAGCAGGTGGATATTCGGCAATGGGTGCCTCACAGTTGAGGGTTAATCTCATTTCACTGATCTTGCTTTGCCTTCTGAACCTCGCAGATGGCCATTTGTTCCCATAGCTCCCTGATGTCTCACTGAAGGAGCCCTGTGTTCTGTCCCACTCTTCTGCCCTCACCCCGCCCCCCCACCTCTCGTGCAGACTCTGGGCTGAATGACAGTCCCTTCAATCCCTGGCACCAGGGGAGGTAATGGCCTAGTGGTATTATCACCGGATGGTTAATGCAGAGACCCAGGTAATCTTCTGGGGACCCAGGTTCAAATCCTGTCACAGCAGATGGCGGAATTTGAATTCTATAAACATTGGGGGTTAAGGGCCTAATGGTGTTGGTTGCTGGGGGAAAGCCCATCTGGTTCATTAATAGGCCAAGCAGCATCTTAGAAGCACAAAAGCTGACGTTTCGGGTCTAGACCCAAAACGTCAGCTTTCCTGTTCCTAAGATGCTGCTTGGCCTGCTATGTTCATCCAGCTCCACACTTTGTTATCTCGGATTCTCCAGCATCTGCAGTTCCTATTATCTCCGGTTCACTAATGTCCATTAGGGAAGGAAACTGCCATCCTTACCTGGCCTGGCCTATATGTCATGAAAATTCCACCCAAAACTAGTGGAGTTTGGTACAAACAGACAGTGTCCCCAGGAAGGATTAGATCAGGTTAGCGTTTACACACAGGTATAGAGTCACAGAGTTGTACAGCGATAGAAACAGACCCTTCAGTCCAACACATCCATGCTGACCCAGATATCCTAAACTGATATAGTCCTATTTCCCTCTGAATCCTTTCTATCCATGTCCCCATCCAGATACCTTTTAAAAGTGTTTTAGCTTTTATTAATAGAGGGATCGAGTTCCGGAACCAAGAGGTTATGCTGCAGCTGTACAAAACTCTGGTGCGGCCGCACTTGGAGTATTGCGTACAGTTCTGGTCACCACATTATAAGAAGGATGTGGAAGCTTTGGAAAGGGTGTAGAGGGGATTTACTAGGATGTTGCCTGGTATGGAGGGAAGGTCTTACGAGGAAAGGCTGAGGGACTTGAGGCTGTTTTCATTAGAGAGAAGAAGGTTGAGAGGTGACTTAATTGAAACATATAAAATAATCAGAGGGTTAGATAGGGTGGATAGGGAGAGCCTTTTTCCTAGGATGGTGACGGCGAGCACGAGGGGGCATAGCTTTAAATTGAGGGGTGAAAGATATAGGACAGATGTCAGAGGTGGTTTCTTTACTCAGAGAGTAGTAAGGGAATGGAACGCTTTGCCTGCAACGGTAGTAGATTCGCCAACTTTAGGTACATTTAAGTCGTCATTGGATAAGCATATGGACGTACATGGAATAGTGTAGGTTAGATGGGCTTGAGATCGGTATGACAGGTCGGCACAACATCGAGGGCTGAAGGGCCTGTACTGTGCTGTAATGTTCTAAGTTCTATAAATGTTGTAACTGTACCAGCCCCCACCACTTCCTCTGGCAGCTCATTCCAAACACGCACCACCCTCTGGGTGGAAATATTTCCCTCAGATCCCTTTTAAATCGTTCTCCTCTTGCCTTAAAACAAGCCTCTAATTTTTGACTCTCCCACACCAAGGGAAAAGACCTTGACTATTCACCCTATCCATGGCCCTCAGCCTCCGACGCTCCAGGGAAAACAGCCCCAGCCCACTCAGCCTCCCCCTGTGGCTCAAACCCTCCGAGCCCGTTATTTCTGAACCTTTCAAGTTTCATGTCTTTCCTAATACCGAGAGTCCAGAATTGAACACAGCATTCCAAAAGTGACTTCAGAGCCACAGCAATGTTGTTGACTCTTAACTGCCCTTGGGGCAATTAGAGATGGGCAATAAATGTGGAATGATGATACTCTAATCTTACAAATGAATTTAAAAATTCCATCTGCCCTCGAACTGGGATTGCTGTTTGATGTTTGTGAAGGTTTGCTGCCCTCGTGTGTTGTGTGCAAGAACAGCTTTGTCTCCCCCACCCCGCCATACTGAAGGCATCACAGACAGAGCCTGGATATATACAATTTCACCAAAACTCCAGGTCCCATTATTTTGAGTAAGAATTAGTTAACAGGTGAGAGAATTCTCACAGCCAGACAACATCTCAGACAATGAACCCGACAGGATGAGCAGTTTAGATGCTGTGGAAGGTGGAGATCCCAAAGAGAAACTATATGTTATGAACTCCCAAATATAAATCACATATATATAATGTGACAACCTAAATGAGAGGATTTTAAAAGGTGTGAGCAGAAGTAGAGAATCTGTAAATGTTGGATATAGTTGTATCAGAGGTGGTTCAAAGGAGGGTAACTGGATTGATTGAGAGAGAGGGCGAGCAAACTGGCCATATCACCATGGTGCAGGGAGCCATTTGGGGGATAGAGGGTGAGAGAAAAGAGACATGTAGGTGTAACTGGGGATAGTGTAATGGGCGGAATAGACACTGCTCTCTACGGCCAGGATTGAGAGTCCCCAGGGCTGTGTTTCCTGCCTGGGGCCTGAGTTCAGGAAAGCTCATCTGGGCTGCAGAGGAACTTGGATTGGGAGGGGAAAGATCCAATTGTTGTGGTCCATGTGGGCACCGACGATATTGTTGGAAAAAGGAAAGAGGTTCTGCTGAGGGAATATGAGCAGCTTAGGGGCTAAATTCTAAAGCAGAATTAAAAAGGTAATAACCTGCAGGCTGATACCTGAGCCAACAACAACTGACGCTGTGCCGACAAGGTTAAGGGGCAAACATGTGGCTGAAGGGTTGGTGTGGAGCAATGGGTTTGAATTTATGGGACGTTGGCCCCAGCACTGGGGACGGACGGAGATGTCCCAATGGGATGGGCACCACCTGAATCATGCTGGGACCAGGGTCCTGGTGAATTCGCCAAATTTAGGTACATTTAAGTCGTCATTGGATAAGCATATGGACATACATGAAATAGTGTAGGTTAGATGGGCTTCAGATTGGTATGACAGGTCGGCACAACATCGAGGGCCGAAGGGCCTGTACTGTGCTGTAATGTTCTATGTTCTATGAATCGTAGAACTAGGACAGGGCTTTAAAGTAAATCTGTGGGTGGGAAATCATGGGAAATGTTAAAGGTGGAGGGTCCCCCGCAGTGGTTATTGAGGGTGCTTAATGCTCGCGGTATATGAAACAGCGTAAATGAAATTGGTGGGTATAATGTTGTGGGTAACACAGAGATGTAGTTGCAAGGGGTCAGGTCTGGGAACTAAATATCTACAGATACATGTCTTATCAAAAGATCAACAGAGGGAGCAGGGCTGCCTTGTCAATAAGAAATGAAATGAAATTGACAGAAAGAAGGGACATAGATTCAGAAAGTGTAGGTAGAGTTGAGGGTAGAGTTGAGGAAGTGCAAAGGGAAAATGGCCCTGATGGGAGATATGTACAGGCCTCCGACTGGTAAATTAACAGCGTTGCAGCACAGAATCAGACCCTGTAACGTCTTTCAAAAAGAGAGGGAAGCAAAATGCAGGAAATTACAGACTGGTTAGTTTAACGTCTGTCGTGGGCGAATATTCACAGCTGTAATTAAAGACATTGTGACAGGGCAATTAGAGAAGTTCAAGGCAATCAAGCAGAGCCAATATGGCATTATCAAAGGGGAATTATGATTAATCTATCAGAATTTTTGAGGAGATAACTTGTGGGTGAAGAGAATCAGTAGATGTAATGTATATAGATTTTCATAAGGCATTTGGTGATTTTTTTTCCTTTATTCATTCACGGGATGAGGGCATCACTGACTAGGCGGCATTTATTGTCCATCCCTAGTTACCCAGAGGGCAGTTCAGGGTCAGCCACATTGCTGTAGGTCTGGAGTCACATGTAGGCCAGACCAGGTAAGGATGGCAGTTTCCTTCCCTAAAGCACATGAGTGACCCAGATGATTTTTCCAACAATTGGCAATGAATCACAGCCATCATTTGACTCTTAATTCCAGATATTTTATTGAAATCAAATTCCACCATCTGCCATGGTGGGATTTGAACTCAGGTCCTCAGAACATTATCTGGACCTCTAGATTAACAGTCCAGCGATGATACCACTAGGCCATCGCCTCCCCTGGTATCATATCAGAATTTATGAAATGGCACTTCTAGAATCCTTTCTCTGATTTATTTTTTTCCAATGTGCGGGTCTATGACATCATGTTTACTAACAATTTCCAAAACTAGAGTCTAGAAATTAGAGGCACAACCTGTGAATGAGGGCCAGACCATTCACAAGAGAAGTTAGGAAGCATATCTACATGCAAAGGGTGGGAGAGATTTAGACTCACTTCTACAATTGGCTTCTACAAGTGGGTGCTCGATCAGTTGTTAATTTAAGTCTGCGATAATTTTTTGTTTAACATGGGGACTGAGGATTATGGGCCATAGGCAAGGATATGGGGGGCCACAGAACAGCCTTTATCTCACTGAGCGGCAGAACAGGCTCAAGGGGCTGAATGGCCTACTCTCGTTCCTATGAAATGAAATCCGTCAATGCATTGTCCTGTTGATCAGTTATTACAGACGACTGAAGGGGATTGGAGGGGATTCTGCACTTGAAGAGGAAGCAAGGTGTGTTCATGGCTAACTTGGATAAAGGGAAGCATTACCATTCATTATGACATTTACCCTGATTTAGATTAGACCCACTGGGGGTGTCAGTAACATCTGGGACAATTGCTGAGAGTGCCATGGGATCATTTACAACTGGGTATCTCTGTGGGGTGTGACAGTCAATCCCTCACATTTAATGCATGTTAGCATTGGGTAATTGTTCGATTTCTGTGCATTGTACGGGTACAGTAGTGTTTCTTGGTGGCTGTTTAACACAAATGAATCTTGTGGCTTGATTTTTTAGTTGACTCCCCTGAATATAACACATTGATTTGTTTAAAAGTGAAAGTTACTGGCCCCCAGATTGTAGCATAAACCTGACAGTCTGGTCTAGGGTTGGAACAAAATGCAGCCTGGGTTCGGCCTGAGAGAGTAGAGAGTGGCCAAGGTGGCACAGTTTGTTAAAATTGTATGAACTGTCTGTTATATTTCCAGGTTAACAGTTCCCTGACCATGACTCTGCATTTGCTGCCAAAGTGAATCATTGATGAAAATAGAGCTGGATATGGTGGTGGGATAATGACCAGGCCCTGACGATCTGAACTCAGAAGTAAAGAGATTTAATAGCACTGCGATTAGAAGAACAAATTGCCAATTAGATTCCCATTAAGATATGATAGTAAATGATGAGTCAGTGAGGTTTAATAGCAGTGGGAAACCAGGATTATGAAAAAATATGGTAACTCTCTGCTCACCACTTACAACTTTGAATATTCTCAAGGGAACGTGAAAAACTTTACAGAACAGTGGCTCATTGGGACAAATTTCCTGCTCATTTGATCTAATCTCTGACTGAAAAATCCACCAAACGTGATTCACAGAAAGCCCCCAGCCCTGCCTCCCAGTGTGGAATAATCCCAACACCAGTGTACCCCAGGGTCAGAAACAATCCCCAACACCAGTGTACCCCAGGAGTTAGCAATAATCCCCAACACCAGTGTACCCCAGGGGTCAGAAATAATCCCCAACACCAGTGTACCCCAGGGGTTAGTAATAATCTCCAACACCAGTGTACCCCAGGGGTCAGAAATAATCCCCAACACCAGTGTACCCCAGGGGTTAGTAATAATCTCCAACACCAGTGTACCCCAGGGGTCAGAAATAATCCCCAACACCAGTGTACCCCAGGGGTTAGTAATAATCTCCAACACCAGTGTACCCCAGGGGTCAGAAATAATCCCCAACACCAGTGTACCCCAGGGGTCAGAAATAATCCCCAACACCAGTGTACCCCAGGAGTTAGTAATAATCCCCAATACCAGTGTACCCCAGGAGTTAGTAATAATCCCCAACACCAGTGTACCCCAGGAGTTAGCAATAATCCCCAACACCAGTGTACCCCAGGAGTTAGTAATAATCCCCAACACCAGTGTACCCCAGGAGTTAGTTATAATCCCCAACACCAGTGTACCCCAGGGGTCAGAAATAATCCCCAACACCAGTGTACCCCAGGGGTTAGTAATAATCTCCAACACCAGTGTACCCCAGGGGTCAGAAATAATCCCCAACACCAGTGTACCCCAGGGGTTAGTAATAATCTCCAACACCAGTGTACCCCAGGGGTCAGAAATAATCCCCAACACCAGTGTACCCCAGGAGTTAGCAATAATCCCCAACACCAGTGTACCCCAGGAGTTAGTAATAATCCCCAATACCAGTGTACCCCAGGAGTTAGTAATAATCCCCAACACCAGTGTACCCCAGGAGTTAGCAATAATCCCCAACACCAGTGTACCCCAGGAGTTAGTAATAATCCCCAACACCAGTGTACCCCAGGAGTTAGCAATAATCCCCAACACCAGTGTACCCCAGGAGTTAGTAATAATCCCCAACATCAGTGTACCCCAGGAGTTAGCAATAATCCCCAACACCAGTGTACCCCAGGAGTTAGCAATAATCCCCAACACCAGTGTACCCCAGGAGTTAGCAATAATCCCCAACACCAGTGTACCCCAGGGGTCAGAAACAATCCCCAACACCAGTGTACCCCAGGGGTTAGTAATGATCCCCAACACCAGTGTACCCCAGGGGTCAGAAACAATCCCCAACACCAGTGTACCCCAGGGGTCAGAAATAATCCCCAATAACAGTGTACCCCAGGAGTTAGCAATAATCCCCAACACCAGTGTACCCCAGGGGTTAGTAATAATCCCCAACACCAGTGTACCCCAGGAGTTAGTAATAATCCCCAATAACCGTGTACCCCAGGAGTTAGCAATAATCCCAAACACCAGTGTACCCCAGGAGTTAGTAATAATCCCCAATAACCGTGTACCCCAGGAGTTAGCAATAATCCCCAACACCAGTGTACCCCAGGAGTTAGTAATAATCCCCAACACCAGTGTACCCCAGGAGTTAGCAATAATCCCCTACACCAGTGTACCCCAGGAGTTAGTAATAATCCCCAATAACCGTGTACCCCAGGAGTTAGTAATAATCCCCAACACCAGTGTACCCCAGGAGTTAGCAATAATCCCCAACACCAGTGTACCCCAGGAGTTAGCAATAATCCCCAACACCAGTGTACCCCAGGAGTTAGCAATAATCCCCAACACCAGTGTACCCCAGGAGTTAGCAATAATCCCCAACACCAGTGTACCCCAGGAGTTAGCAATAATCCCCAACACCAGTGTACCCCAGGAGTTAGTAATAATCCCCAACACCAGTGTACCCCAGGAGTTAATAATAATCCCCAACACCAGTGTACCCCAGGAGTTAGTAATAATCCCCAATAACAGTGTACCCCAGGAGTTAGCAATAATCCCCAATACCCGTGTACCCCAGGAGTTAGCAATAATCCCCAACACCAACATAATGTTGTCCATGATTGATCGGTACCTACTTCTCTTCTTTGCAGTCTGTGTTGGTGATGGGCAGTTAAAATGTGTCAGAGATAATGGGAACTGCAGATGCTGGAGAATCCAAGATAACAAAGTGTGGAGCTGGATGAACACAGCAGGCCCAGCAGCATCTCAGGAGCACAAAAGCTGACGTTTCGGGCCTAGACCCTTCATCAGAGGGATGCTGCTTAGCCTGCTGTGTTCATCCAGCTTCACACTTTATTAAAATGAGTCCAGCATTTGTTTTCGACAGCTGATGGTGTTACTCTCACTCAGTGCAAGAGAGCACAGCGAGAATGGGGTCTGGGACATAGCCTGTTTCCTCACATCTCTTTCACTCAGCCCCAGTCAAAACATTCATCCTACTCTCCTGAGAAACCTGACGTTGACTTTTCCTGATTGAACTCTTTAAGTTGTTGTGTTAAATTGGTCTTTCTGTGAGATCTTTTGTCAAAGTCTCAACGTTAATTGATGGAAGATAAAGCAGTACAAATTGTTTGACGCCTCTCTCCCTGAGGATTTAATGGCCTGTCCAATTGCAACTTATATCAGGTTGTGAAAAGTGCAGTTTTGTTTTGAAGATATTTTTCCGTTGGTGGTTTTGGTTTGTACTCTATGGGTTCATATTTGGAATCGTCATTGCTTGGTTTGTTGATGATGTATTTAGTGGGTATTGGGTGAACAGTGTGGAAGGAGAATGAGCTGCAATGGGAGGAGGGTGGGTCTCAGTCCTTAACTTTCAAAACATTTCCAAATCCAGAATTTGAGTGGAAATTTCCCATCTCTTGGTTGGTGCGGCCAATGGCAAGAAATTGAGAAAAAGCAATGAGAACGAAATATTACGTTCTCAATTTCAAGAAAGTCTGACTTCCCCTGAAATAATAAGTGCTGAACCTCACGGTAAAACAGCATGCTCCTTGTTTACAAACGTATGTGCCTCATTCTGAGTGAATCTCACTTCAGATATCATCTGCTTGTGAATTTCTGGAGAGAAAGTACACACAGGCAGGCCGTGACACGAAAGTCAGGGTAGATCCCCCTGACTGAGAACAACAGGGAAGGTAATCTCCATGGGGGGGCACTGGGAATGGGGGGATGGTAATCTCCATGGGGGGGCACTCGGAATGGGGGGGATGGTAATCTCCATGGGGCTCACTGGGAATGGGGGGGATGGTAATCTCCATGGTGGGGCACTGGGAATGGGGGGTGATGGTAATCTCCATGGGGAGCACTGGGAATGGGGGGGTGATGGTAATCTCCATGGGGGGCACTGGGAATGGGGGGGTGATGGTAATCTCCATGGGGGGGTACTGGGAATGGGGTGATGGTAATCTCCATGGGGGTCACTGGGAATGGGGGGTTTGGTAATCTCCATGGGGGGGGGCACTGGGGCTGGATTAGGGGGCTGGGTCTTCACCAACATCACCATCTTGTCTTCCATGGCCATGGTGATGTGACAAAGTGAGGGCTGTGGGGGAGTTGGGATATTTATTGATTAATGAAAGAGCTTTGGTGCTGGTGGGGGGGGGCGGCGGTTGGGGGGTGGTGGGTACACAGGGGGAGCCTGGAAGTTAGAGGCGATGGGCAGCAACATAAAGGGTGTGGGTATGAAATTGTGACTTTCATATAGCGCTGTGCGTAACTGAATGTCATGTCCTGCTCAGTGTGACCAAACCCCACCATCACAGTGGGCCCAGGCAATCACAGTGGGAACAGTCAGACTGATCAAGCTGGACCTGGCAGTAGATCTTTGATCATCGGGATGAGAGGACACTCTCTTGTTGAGTGGGGTCAGTGAAACCTTGTCCCAGAGGAAGGGGCACTCATTAGTGATTACATACTCAAGATGGCTGTAAGAGTGGGACACTGAGTCACAAAAAGCTAGTATCCGGATTGACTGGGTGAGAAGGAAGACGAGTGGAACCTAGGCACTTCTTTCACAGGGATTGGAGTTTAACAACAGGACGCAAAAACAGAGTTGCTGAAAAGGCTCAGCAAGCCTGGCAATATCTGTCGAGAGAAATTAAAGTTAAGGTTTCGGGTCTGTGACTCTTCCTCGCAATGGTACCTGACACATTAACCCTGATTTTCTCTTCGCAGATGCTGCCAGACCTGCTGAGCTTTTCCAGCAACTTCCTGTTTTGTTCCTGATTTACAGCATCCGCAGTACTTTTGGTTCCATAGGAAAATTGAGCACTAAAACAGTCAGGCCACAGCCGGAAAACTGTGAGCAGCTTCTTACTTTAAAAAAAATCCTAGCATTGAAAGCACTCGGGAGAAAATGCACTCAGCTGATCCTGGGTATGGAAGGGCTTATGAGAGAGGTAGACCAGATTGGATCTGTCGTCATTTAAATTTAGGAGAATGAGAGATGACCTTACAGCAACTTACCAGATTCTTAGGGGAACTTGACAGGGGAGAGTTGGAGAGGCTCCTTCTCCTTGTGGAAGAGTCTAGGACCAGGAGGCACCATCTCAGAGTAAGGAGTCACCCATCCTTACATTGTCTGGCCTACATGTGATTCCAGATCCACAGCAATGGGGTTGACTTTTAAGTGCCCTCTAGGCATTTAAGGACAGGCAATAAATGCTGCCTGACCAGCGATGCCTTCATCTTGTAACTGAGTTTAAAAAGTAAATCCAGACCACGTCTAACTATCAATGCCAGCATTCTAACACCTTACTGCGTCTACCTGTCTGAGCCATTTCAGTGCTCGAAGCCCTTGGACACCAAATCCCACTGGCCCTCCACTGCTTCAAACTCGTCACCATTTGGAAAGTTTCTTGTTTCATTGTTTATTGCCCAAAGTAGATGAAATATGATTGGCTGGCAGTGAAATCCCTTAATTAGTTTAATCTAAGTACAGTTACAACACTGGGATCTACCCAACAATGTGGACAATTCCCCAGGTATGTCCTGTACACAAAAAGCAGGACAAATCCAACCCGGCCAATCACCGCCCCATCAGTCTCCTCTTGACCATCAGTAAAGTGATGGAAGGTGTCAGTAACAGATCTATCAAGCAGCTCCTGCTCAGCAATAACCTGCTCAGTGACGCCCAGTTTGGGTTCCATCAGGGCCACTCAGCTCCTGATCTCGTTACAGCCTTGGTTCACACATGGACAAAAGGGCTGTATTCCAGAGGTGAGGTGAGAGTGTCAGCCCTTAACATCAAAACAGCATTCGCCTGAGTGTGGCATCAAGGAGCCTGAGCAAAACTGGAATCATGGGGTATCAGGGGGCAAATGCTCCAGTGGTTGGAGTCATACTTGGCACAGAGGAAGATGGCTGTATGCCAGAGGTCAATCATCTCAGCTCCAGGACATTTCTGCAGGAGATCCTCAGGGTAGTGTCCTAGGCCCAACCATCTTCAGCTGCTTCATCAATGACCTTCCCTCCATCAGAAGGTCAGAAGTGGGGATGTTCACCGATGACTGCACAATGTTCAGCACCATTCGTCACTCCTCAGACACTGAAGCAGTCCGTGTTCAAATGTAACAAGAGACAAAATGTGGAGCTGGATGGACACAGCAGGCCAAGCAGCATCTCAGGAGCACAAAAGCTGACGTTTCGGGCCTAGACCCTTCATCAGAGAGATTCTCCAGCATCTGTAGTTCCCGTTATCACTGATCACATGCAACAAGATCTGGACAATACCCAGGCTCAGACTGACAAGTGGCAAGTGACATTCACGCCAAACAAATAAACAGATCTCCAACCAGACAGAATCTAACCATCACCCGTTGACATTCAATGGTGTTATAGTCACAGCATTACCACTGCTTGATAGCACTGTTACTGACACCTGCCATTAACCAAAAACTCAAGTGAATTTGCCGCACAAACACAATGGTTACAAGGACAGTCAAAGACGAGGACTCCTGCAGCGAGCAGCTCCCCTCCTGACTTCCCAAAGCCTGGGCCACCACATTTTTTTAAATCAGGAAATTGAAAGCTGTCAGCTGGACCACTTTATCAGTTATTGTATCTTTTTAAATTGTTTACCTAAAGGGGCTGATTTTTAATAAAGTTTTAACCATTTTTTAAAAATGTCTTACTTTTTCCCGGGTTCATATTAACTCTGGGTAGAGAATACCCAGAGTATTTGTCAGGTGCTATTGTAAGCTGTTTCCTTTAGGCTTAATGACATTGAGGATGCACAAGAGAGAGATCGCTAGTCAGATTGATTACAGGAACAGTCAGATAGCTGGGTGGCAGTTAGCAAAGGTAAGTTAGTTCACAGTGATTATAACAGGTTAGGTAGAATATTTAAAAACAGAGTCTCAAAGGTAATTTCGGGTTTCGTCCCAGTGCCAGGTGTGATTTAGGGATGAAATAGAAGGATAAAAGGGGTTTAGCCAATGGCTGAAGATGTGGTCCAGAGATTCAGGGTCTAGGATCATTGGGATCCCCTGTGGGACAGAAAGACCTGTTTAAAAAGGATGGGTTTTGCTTGTACTGGAAGGGGACCGATATTCTCGTGGGAAGGTTCGCTACTTCCATCCAGGGAGACTGTAAACTGTGGTTGTTGACTCGCTCATCGAGCTGGGCTTGTTCTTGTTCACACATTTCGTCACCATGCTAGGCCACATCATCAGTGAGGCCTCCGATGAAGTGATGTTATTCTACTCTGCTTGGAAAATTTATACTGTCCGATCCATTACATCATTGAATCCCTACAGCGTGGAAACAGGCCCTTCAGCCCAACAAGTCCACACTGATCCTTGGAGCATCCCACCCAGACCCATCCTCCTATAATCCACCTAATCTACACACCCCTGAACACTACCGGCCATTTAGCATAACTAGCCTGCACATCATTGGACTGTGGGAAGAAACCGGAGCACCCGGAGGAAACCCACGCAGACACGGGGAGAATGCGCAAACCCCACACAGACAGTAGCCCAAGGCTGGAATTGAACCCCAGTCCCGGGCACCGTGAGGCAGCAGTGCTAACCAGTGTGCCACCGTGCCGCCCCTTTGAAATGTTTTAAATTAGACCAATGAATCAATGAAAGCTGGTTTCCTGACCAGGCCTATGACTTAAGTTGTCCTCACCATGAAGTTTAACAGTCTCACAGAACCAGAACTTGTGGAGCTGGAATCCTGAATGTTGTTTAGGAGCAGGTAGACATGCAGGAGAAAGGGAGTGTGGAATTTGAAACACAAACATTCCCTGATATTATTGAATGATGGAGAGGGTTTGATGGGCTGAATGGCCCGTTTCTTCTTGTTTCTCATATTTGTATGTCCCGATGGACCACAGACACCCTGCATCATCCACTTTCAGTCCCGATCTCCCACCTGCACTGCCCATCCCTGTAGGTTTCACGACGAACCCTGCTCCCCTTGTAGGGTTTAGTCTCTCGCACTGCAAGCTCCCACTATATGATATTGGCTGGCTCAAGTGAGGGCAGTGACCTCCCTCAAGGGATCAATCCTGCCCCCTACTGCCCCTGTCCTTTACCAGATTAACAGGGCGATCCCTCTTATGGCAGGGGCAATGGGGTGGGGATGTGAGTGCCAGGGTAGGGGAGAATACAGGGACTCGATGATGTCTGGAGGCTGATGATCTGATTGTAAAGAGATGTCAATGAGTAGGAACAGTCTATGAGATCAATTGGAAAACAAACAGGGCCTGAATTGAGGTGAAAAAGAAATCTGATGGGTTGGAATGTTTGCTGAGTGCTGATGGGGGAGGGGAGTGGAGTCGGGTGTGGGGGAGGTGGTAGGAAATTGCTTCTGGCTGTTCATGCTAACCAGGTTCGACTGTAATTGCTAGTTATGCATCTTTCCAGCTGCAGGCTCCACAGAGAACTCTCATTTATCCATCAAAGGTTAATACTGAGAACCTGATTCTTCACACATCGAATAGGCTTTACTTTATCATCCATGAGCAATGGAACATCTGTGAAAGGCTCCATGAGGTGCTTTGTGATTAGCATACAGACTGCTGAAGGAACAGCCCTGATAAGGTGCTCTATGACTGGTCAACCCATCACATCTCATTGATCTAGAAAATTACTGTAGGCCCAGCCTTGAAATTGCTTCCAATTGGCAAAGCAAAGTGTTATCACTCGTTTAAATGAATCCTCACCAAGCTGTGCTCTTCCTCATTCCAACCGCGTCAGGAGCTCACAGTCTGTGCTCACTGATGTGTTCCTTGCTGTGTTTGTGAAGGACACAACGGACAGTGAACTATACCACTGTATCCCCGACACACAACCACCGTCACACCACCCCCAGCCCCACTCCTTATTCTATCCCCCCGGCCCCACTCCTTACTGTATCACCCAAACCCCACTCCCTCCTGTATCCCCCCGGCCCCACTCCCTCCTGTATCCCCCCGGTCCCACTCCCTCCTGTATCCCCCCGGTCCCACTCCCTCCTGTATCCCCCCGGCCCCACTCCCTCCTGTATCCCCCCGGTCCCACTCCCTCCTGTATCCCCCCGGTCCCACTCCCTCCTGTATCCCCCCGGCCCCACTCCCTCCTGTATCCCCCCGGTCCCACTCCCTCCTGTATCCCCCCGGTCCCACTCCCTCCTGTATCCCCCCGGCCCCACTCTCTCCTCTATCCCCCCGGTCCCACTCCCTCCTGTATCCCCCCGGCCCCACTCCCTCCTGTATCCCCCCGGTCCCACTCCCTCCTGTATCCCCCCGGTCCCACTCCCTCCTGTATCCCCCTGGCCCCACTCCCTCCTGTATCCCCCCGGTCCCACTCCCTCCTGTATCCCCCCGGTCCCACTCCCTCCTGTATCCCCCCGGCCCCACTCTCTCCTCTATCCCCCCGGCCCCACTCCCTCCTGTATCCCCCCGGTCCCACTCCCTCCTGTATCCCCCCGGTCCCACTCCCTCCTGTATCCCCCCGGTCCCACTCCCTCCTGTATCCCCCCGGTCCCACTCCCTCCTGTATCCCCCCGGCCCCACTCCCTCCTGTATCCCCCCGGCCCCACTCTCTCCTCTATCCCCCCGGCCCCCACTCTCTCCTCTATCCCCCCGGCCCCACTCCCTCCTGTATCCCCCCAGCCCCACTCCCACCTGTATCCCTCCAACCCAAGCTCATTTACACTCTCACTCACACTCTCCTCACACTCTCTCAGTCACTCTCGCACATACTGTCCCTCACGCTCACACACAATCTCCCTCACACTATCACACTCACTCTTTCACACACTCTCACACTCATACTCACACATTCTCTCACACTCACACACACATACACACACACACACACACACACACGCACACACACACACACACACACACACTCCCACTCACGCTCTCTCACACTCACTCTCTCACACACTCTCCCTCACTCCCACTCAAGCTCTCGCACACAGTCTCCCTC
This sequence comes from Stegostoma tigrinum, assembly GCF_030684315.1. NCBI lineage: Eukaryota > Metazoa > Chordata > Chondrichthyes > Orectolobiformes > Stegostomatidae > Stegostoma > Stegostoma tigrinum. The sequence goes on from NC_081360.1 coordinate 106,453,751, forward strand.
ACCCTCTCACAATCGCTCTCTCACACAGTCAGACTCACACTCGCTCTCACACTCACACACACAGTCTCCCATTCACGCTCTCTCACACTCATGCTCTCTCACACTCTCGCACACACTCTCCCACTCATGCTCTCTCACATTCACACTCTTCCACTCCCATTCTCGCACACTCTCATACTCACACTTTCTCACACACTCTCCCACTCATGCTCTCTCACACTCACATTCACACACTCTCACACAGTCTCCTACTCACACTCTCGCACACATTCTCCCACTCATGCTCTCTCACACTCACACTCTCTCACTCACATTCTCGCACACTCTCATTCTCACACTTTCTCACACACTCTCCCACTCATGCTCTCTCACACTCACATTCACACTCTCTCACACAGTCTCCCACGCACACTCTCATACTCACACTCTCACACAGTCTCCTACTCACACTCTCGCACACATTCTCCCACTCATGCTCTCTCACACTCACACTCTCTCACTCACATTCTCGCACACTCTCATTCTCACACTTTCTCACACACTCTCCCACTCATGCTCTCTCACACTCACATTCACACTCTCTCACACTAACACTCTCACCCTCTCACACAATCTCTCACACTCTCTCACACTCTCTCACTCACTCTCACTCACTCTCACTCACTCTCACTCACACTCACCTCACACACTTGCCCACTAACACTCTCACATTCACTCTCTCACACACTGTCCCGCTCACATACTCTCATACTCTCACACTCACGCTCTCTCACACACTCTCACTCTCACTCACTTCACACACATTCACTCACACTCTCCCATTCATAGTCTCTCACACAATCTTCCTCACACTCACACTCTCGCACACTCTCACTCACATACCGTCTCCCTCATCCTCTCCCACTCACACTTTATCACACACCTCTCACACCCTGCTACACTTACTCTGCATCAGTATGTTAATAAATTTGTTATTGAGAGTGTGCATGTGTGAGTCAGTGTGTCAGAGTTTCTGCCAGTGTGAGGGTGAATGTGTCAGTGAGTGTGTTATCGGGTGTGTCAGTGTGTGTCGAGTTGAAAGTGGTGTTCCCCAGGGATCAGTGTTGAGGCCCTCCCTTTTTTGATTTATATAAATGATTTGGAGATGAATGTTGAGGGTAAAATCTCTAAATTTGCAGATGATACTAAGCTGGGGAGAGCAGCGAATTGTAAGAAAGATGCTGAGTGATTTCAGAAACATGAGGATGAGGTGGGAAATGGGCAGATATTTTTCACCCAGAGGGTGGGGTTTGGGGGAGTGCGCTGAATGTGGAATGCACTGCCTGGGAGTGGGAAAGCTCACAACCTTTAAAAAATACATGGGGGGAGCACTTGAAATGTCATAACACTGAAGGCTAAGGTGCTAGTGTGGGAATGTGGGACTAGTGCAGATTTAGAGTAGCTTTTGTTAGAGCAGATTCAATGGGCTGAAGGGTAATTTCTGGATTCTATGATTCTACATAGTGCTGTCGGAATCACCCTAACACAGTGCAGGAACACGACCAGTATCCCTGTCTATCCTGGGTAAGTCCCCCATTATAATGCTTTTATTAAATACTAAAACACACACACACAGATACACACACACACACACACACACACACACACACACACACACACACACACACACACACACACACACACTCAATTCTCCTACCAAAATCCATTACCTCTATGGAATCCCTATAGTGCGCAAGCAGGCCATTCAGCCTACAAAATCCGCCCAGACCTTCCAAAGAGCATCCCACTCAGACCTACCTCCTACTCCCCACCCTAACTCTGCATTTCCCATGGCTAACCAACTTAGCCTGCACAGCCCTGAACACTATGGGCAATTTAGCATGGCCAGCCTGCACACCTTTGGACTGTGGGAGGAAACCACATCACCCAGAGGAAACCCACACAGACATGGGGAGAATGTGCAAACTCCACATGGACAGTTGCCCGAGGGTGGAATCAAACCTGGGTCCCTGGCGCTGAGAGGCTGCAGTGCTAATCACTGAGCCACCGTGCCACCCATGTTACCTCACATTTCTCTACACTGAATTTCATCCGCCTGGTATCTGCCCTTTTCCCACCTCATCCTCAGGCATGTTTCCTGCTGCTGTAAACTGTCAGCCCCCACCTCTCTGTTACTCCTTTTCGCACAATAAGATGACTGTAAAATGAGAACGACTTTTCTCTGGACTCCAGACAATGAATAAGAAATTCAGTAAAATTATACAATTTAAACATTGTGAAGGCCAGGGTTAGGTAATTTACTTCCACAGAAAGTGAGATGCAATCAGCTGACACGAAAAATGTATTCACACAGACCCACTTCACAACGAGCAACGTAACCCACAATGCGATAGCCTCAAGGTACAGCCATGAGAAAATAACTGCACTGTTAGTCTTCCATTTTAAGCAAATGAATTTTGATTTTTACCTGTAAACAACATTATCCCTGTTTTATCATTGGAGCGCCAGTATGGGTTTGTTCGCCATCAATTGTGTTTAAATTATTTATTGGAGGTTTTTGAAGAGGGAACAGAAAGGTTTACTGAGAGTAACACTGTTGAAATGGTCGATGTGGATTTCTAGGTGTTTGACACAGTGCCATATAACAGACTCGTGAGAGATTTCTAGGTCATGCTATAAGAGAGACAGCAACAGCATGGACACAGAGTTGCCTGAGTGACAGATAACAATAAGTAATGCTCAATGTACATGGTTCAGGCTGGAGGAAGGTTCATTGTGGGTCCCCTCAAGTGTCAGTGCTGCTTTTCCTGATGATGATAATGTTACGGACAATTTCAAAGTTTGCTGATGACAAAAAACTTGGAAGGAATGTAAACTGTGAGGAGGACAGTGTGGAACGGGATCCTTCAGCTTTCTGACCCACAGGCCACAGTTAGAGAGGATCAGTAACTGTACCCCCTCCACAAACACCCTCAACACTGGAATACCCCCCCCCCCCAGGGATACTTCTTCAGCCCACTACTGTACTCCCTGTACACCCAGCCCCCTACTCTACTCCCTGTACACCCAGCCCCCTACTGTACTCCCACTACACCCAGCCCATTACTGTACTCCCTAAACACCCAGCCCCCTACTCTACTCCCTGTACACCCAGACCCCGAGGATTTATAATCACCTAGAAAAGAATAAATTGATTAGGGATAGTCAGCACGGTTTTGTGAAGGGAAGGTCGTGCCTCACAAACCTTATTGAGTTCTTTGAGAAGGTGACCAAACAGGTAGATGAGAGTAAACCGGTTGATGTGGTGTATATGGATTTCAGCAAGGCATTCGATAAGGTTCCCCACAGTAGGCTATTGTACAAAATGCAGAGGAATAGAATTGTGGGAGATATAGCAGTTTGGATCAGAAATTGGCTTGCTGAAAGAAGACAGAGGGTGGTAGTTGATGGGAAATGTTCATCCTGGAGACCAGTTACTAGTGGTGTACCGCAAGGGTCGGTGTTGGGTCCACTGCTGTTTGTCATTTTTATAAATGACCTGGATGAGGGCGTAGAAGGATGGGTTAGTAAATTTGCAGATGACACTAAGGTCGGTGGAGTTGTGGCTAGTGACGAAGGATGCTGTAGGTTGCAGAGAGACATAGATAAGCTGCAGAGCTGGGCTGAGAGGTGGCAAATGGACTTTAATGCAGGCAAGTGTGAAGTGATGCACTTTGATAGGAGTAACCGGAATGCAAAGTACTGGGCTAATGGTAAGATTCTTGGTAGTGTAGATGAGCAGAGAGATCTCGGTGTCCATGTACACAGATCCTTGAAAGTTGCCACCCAGGTTGACAGGGCTGTTAAGAAGGCATACAGCGTTTTAGCTTTTATTAATAGAGGGATCGAGTTCCAGAACCAAGAGGTTATGCTGCAGCTGTACAAAACTCTGGTGTGGCCGTACTTAGAGTATTGTGTACAGTTCTGGTCACCGCATTATAAGAAGGATGTGGAAGCTTTGGAAAGGGTGCAGAGGAGATTTACTAGGATGTTGCCTGGTATGGAGGGAAGGTCTTACGAGGAAAGGCTGAGGGACTTGAGGTTGTTTTCATTAGAGAGAAGAAGGTTGAGAGGTGACTTAATTGAGACATATAAAATAATCAGAGGGTTAGATAGGGTGGATAGGGAGAGCCTTTTTCCTAGGATGGTGACGGTGAGCATGAGGGGGCATAGCTTTAAATTGAGGGGTGAAAGATATAGGACAGATGTCAGAGGTAGTTTCTTTACTCAGAGAGTAGTAAGGGAATGGAACGCTTTGCCTGCAACGGTTGTAGATTCGCCAACTTTGGGTACATGTAAGGCGTCATTGGATAAGCATATGGACGTACATGGAATAGTGTAGGTTAAATGGGCTTGAGATCGGTATGATAGGTCGGCACAACGTCGAGGGCCGAAGGGCCTGTACTGTGCTGTAATGCTCTATGTTCTAGGTTCTAGAGTTAGATAAATAAATTGTTACTTGTCGATTATAGAGTGAGTGAAAGGATATCGTTTCATTTATCTTCCTCTTTATAACAGATTGCAGGTTCATTTCCAGGATGTGGCCAGTTTGTGTAGGGTGAAAATGGATCTGGATAGATTTGGACAAATTTGGCGTATGAAAGGTCCCAGCAGATTTAAACAGATTTAAGGAATATTGTCCCAGATCTTTAAATGAAAATTAGGGGAGAAATGGAAAATCTGTTTAATTTCAGTTACTTGCAGTTGGTTAAATGAAAAGTGAGGGAAAATGGTTGTTAACATTGCTACAGAGGTTCTGGGGTTTGAGGATCCTTCCCAAATTTGCCAAGTTTGGAAAGACTTTAGAGGAAGGGTGTGCTTTTAGATTTAGCAAACAAGCTGTAATTGGATTTAACTCAGTGTAAGAAGGAAGATGAAATTGTAAAGGAGCTAGTCAAGCATTTAGTTACACGAGGGAAATGGTGAGGAGCAGTGGAGTTAGGCAAAATTAAATTGCAAATGAGACGACTGGAATTGGAAAGTGAACTTAAAAGGCTGCAGTTAGAGAAAGAAGGGAAAATGAAACAGTTTGAATTATAGTTAAAAGCAAAGGAAGAAAAAAGAAAGGATTGCCAGGAAAGAAGAGGGAGAAAAGGAACGAATGTTCAAGGCAGAAAAAAAGCACCTCGAACATGAAAGGGAAAAAAGAGAGAGCTTGAAATTCAAAAGTTGACAATTGGACAGAAAAGTCAAGTCAAAGACCTGTCAGGGGCATATAGAAATATGACAAAACATTCCCAAAATTCAATGAGAAAGATGTAGAAGCCTTTTTCATTTCCTTTGAGACATTGGCTAAACAGATGAAGTGCTCAGACACTGTGTGAGTTATGTTTAATCTGACTAAGTCAATAGGTAGGACTAGTAAGGTGCTTGCATTACTGTCACAGTAGGTGTGAAGAGAATCTGAAGGTGTAAAAACGGTTATTTTGAGGCCTATCAGTTGGAACCAGAAGCATATAGACAATGACTCAGAAATATGAGGATGGAACCATACCGGACTTATGTTGAATTTGAACGAATTAAACAGAGCAAAGTTGATAGGTGGATAAGAGTATTAAAGACAGAAAAGGCATATGAGGGCCTTAGAGATGTTATTCTGCTGGAGGAGAGTAAACACTCACTTCCTGAAGTGATAAGAACTCATGTTGAGGAACGGAAAGTGAAAACAGTGACAAGAACTACAGAGATGGTAGATGAAAACTAGCTTCCGACAGCAGTTTCAATCCATGAGGGATAGAAATTGGGAAAGAGGAAGATCTTTCAATGAAAAACAAAAAGAAGTTCACACTGGGAACAGTTTACCACGTGAAAAAAAGAAACCCAACAGGGTGGAAGAGAGGTGAAAGACCTCAGGTGTTTTCACTGCACTAAGATGGGGCACTCAGTCATGGTGCCAGTGGTTTAAGACAGACACTGGGAAAAAGGATGTGGCCAAAGAGGCTAAACCAGTTGGATTAGTCGAGATAGTGAAGGAAATCCCAAGAGAAGTTGAGAAGGTGCAGGAGACTGCACAACCCAATCATGGCCTGGAAATTAAGACAGCGCCTGATCTCTTCAAAGGTTTCATCTGTGGGGGTAAAGTTTACTACGTAGAACAGAGGAGTAGGTAAAGAAGTTAAAGTATTAAGCCACATAGGAGCTGGACAGTTTCTCATAGTAAGAGATGAATGCATTTGCATTTCTTCTGAAATGTTGTCTGAGAAAGTGGTAATGTATGGAATAAATGAAGAGCAAATTAGTGCCGCCCCCACTACCCCCACCCACCTTTGTAAGATCAGGCTAGAAAGTCCAATCATGCCTGGGGAAGTGGCAGTGGGAGTGACTGAAGAGTGTCTATTCCAATACAGTTTGTTCTTGGTAACGACCTAGCCAGATCAAAGGCGGGAGTGATGCCCATTGTAGTGGAAAAGCTGAAAGAAAACCAGGGAATTGAGGAGTTAAAGGAAAAATACTCTGGAACTTTCCTGGACTGTGTGGTGACAAGATCCCACAGACATAAGTTAAAACAAGAAGGAAAACAAAAAAAAGGAGAAAGATTAAGGAGTTGAGGTCCACTTAGCTGATGCTCTGAAGAAATGATAAAAGGAAAAACTTAAGCAGGTAGAAGATCAGGCAGAGGTGTTTAGTTCTGAAAGGTTAACAGAATTATAATAAAAAGATGAGATAATTAAGGATTTGTATCATAAAGCCTGCTTGGAAATTGAATCAGAATGTATTCCAGAACACTGATACCCTAAGGAAAAAATCTTAAGGGGGAGATGGAGACTTTGGCAGGTGAGTCCAGGTGAGAAATGGGTGGACGTTCACCAGACTACAGATACAGCATTTCCATTGGCCTGGATTGCACAAGGATGTGGTTGAATTTTGCCGTACATGTGTCAGATAGAACATGTAGAACATAGAACATTACAGCATAGTACAAGCCCTTCGGCCGTCGATGTTGTGCCGACTTGTCATACTGATCTCAAACCCATCTAACCTACACTATTCCATGTACGTCCATATGCTTGTCTAATGACGACTTAAATGTACCCAAAGTTGGCGAATCTACAACCGTTGCAGGCAAAGCGTTCCATTCCCTTACTACTCTGAGTAAAGAAACTACCTCTGACATCTGTCCTATATCTTTCACCCCTCAATTTAAAGCTATGACCCCTCGTGCTCGCCGTCACCATTCTAGGAAAAAGGCTCTCCCCATCCACCCTATCTAACCCTCTGATTATTTTATATATCTCAATTAAGATGGTAGGGAAGCCACAGGCAGTGATAAAACCAGCACATTTGATGCCAATTCCTGCAACTGAAGAACCTTTAACTCAGGTTATTATTGATTGTGCAGGTCCCCACCCTAAGGCTAAAGTGGAAACTGGTACTTGATAACCATAATGAATGTGCCTACAAGATTTCATGGGGCAATTCCATCACATTACAAAATGTCAAGGCAAAGAAACGTTGTGGAGGAGTTACTTGCTTTCTTTACCATTCTGGACTACTCAGGAAGATTAAGTCAGACCAAGGGTCCAATTTTACTGCCTAATTATTTGCGGAGTTCATGGGTAGTTTAGGCATCCAACACTTCAAATCAAGTGCATACCACCCTGAATCCCAAGGGGCATTGGAAAGGTGGCATCAGACCCTAAGGGCCATGTTGAGGGTTTATTGCCAGGATTACCCAAATGATTCGATAAAGAGATAGTAGAAACTGCCGATGCTGGGGAACCTGAGATAACACGGTGTAGAGCTGGATGAACACAGCAGGCCAAGCAGCAAACTGAGTGGAGGCTTGGGGGCCACTTTGCAGAACATCTACATTCAGTTCGCACTAGATAGCTGCACCTCCCAGCTGTGACCCATTTCAACGCCCATCCCCACACTCCTTGGACGATATGTCCATCCTGGGCCTCCTGCAGTGCCACAAGGATGCCACCCGAAGGTTGCAGGAACAGCAACTCGTATTCCACTTGGGAACCCTGCAGCACAATGGTATCAATGTGGACTTCACAAGCTTCAAAATCTCCCCTCCCCGACCACATCCCAAAACCAGCCCAACTCATCCCCGCCTCCCTAACCTGTTCTTCCTCTCACCTACCCCATCTCCTACCCACTAAGCACATCCCACCTTCTTGACCTGTCCATCCTGCCTGGACTGATCTATCTCCTTCCTAATTCTCCACCTACACTCACCTTTACTGGCTCCATCCCCACCTCTTTGACCTGTCTGTCCCCTCTCCACCTACCTTCTCCTCTATCCATCTTCTATCCTCCTCCCCCCCTCCCTATTTATTTCAGAATTCCCTTCCCTTCTCCCATTTCCGAAGAAAGGTCTCAGCCCGAAACGTCAGCCTTCCTGCTCCTCTGAATCTGCTTCGCCTGCTGTTTCAACTAAGGTATTATTGTGTATTATTTGCTATTAGAGATGCTCCAAATGAATCGACTCACTTTACTCCATTTGAATTGATATTCGGATAAAGAGTAAGTGGGCCTTTAAAGTTAATTAAAGAAAAGTTGATAGGTCCTAAGTCAGAGATCTTACAGTTGGATTGTGCATCTGAGATGACAGAAAGATTACACAGAGTAGGTGAATTAACTAGACAACATTTGAAGGTTGCACAGCACATAATGATGCAAGAAGCAGATAATAAATTTAAAATTCATATGTTTACATGTGGGAATAAAGTATTGGTTCTGTTACCAGTGGTAGGAGTTCGCTTCAAAGTGAGGTTTAGTGGTCCCTATCAGATAAAGACGCCAGACAGAAAAACATTCATGTGAACATGCTGAAACATCATTCCCTGAAACAGGGAAAGGGGATCGGAGAAACAGGTATTAGTTACTGTCAGAGTGAAGAATCAAATCCAGATGATTCAGATTTTGATGTGCCTCAGAATAAATTGTACAATGAAGAAGTCCTTAAAGAATGGGATAGCGTAGTAAGCTACAGATAACACAGTGTGGAGCTGGAGGAACGCAGCAGGTCAGGCAGCATCAGAGGAGTAGGACTGTTGATGTTGCAGGTCAGGACCCTATTTTGGAAATTCTTCAGATTTCTCAAGAATGGTTCTGACCCAAAGCGTCAACTTTCCTGGTCCTCTGATGCTGCTTGACCTGCTGTGTTCCTCCAGCTCCACACTGTGTTATCTCTGACTCCAGCTTCGGCAATTCCCTCGTAGTAAGCTTTCTGTCTCAGGAGCCGAGCACTGAATTGAAAGGCTTGTTACAGCACTACGAGGACATATGTAGAAATAGAAATTGGGAGGACTAATACTATAGTACATGAGGTTGATGTAGGGAATGCTGTTCCAATAAAACAACACTCCTACAGCCTCACGAAGCTGTGTAGGCACAGAAGGAAGTGGAAGGAATGCTCCAAGAAGACATCATCGAGCTGAGTCAAAGCGAATAGATTGCACTCATTGTGTTGGTTCCTAAGCCTGATGGCTCTCAATGATTCTGTGTAGATTATACAAAGGTCAGCACTGTAATTAAATCAGACTCATACCCAATTTCAAGGCTGGAGGGCTGTGGAAAAAATCACAATGTTAGGCTTACTTCACACTTACTGGTCAGTACCTTTGTCGCTAGAGCTAAAGACATTTCTGCGTTTGTAACCCCAAATGGGCTGTTATCAATTTAAAGTAATGTCCTTTGGAATGATGAACCCACCAGCCACATTTCAAAGATTTATGAACAGAGTTGATGCAGGGTTGACTAATTGTGTCGGCTATACTGCTGTCTTAGTGATCTTCAGCCACTGGTGGAAAGATGATATGGAGTATTTGGCAGAGCTCTTTGAGTGTCTATAGAAGTCAGTGTTGGCCAAAAGCTTGGCAAAGACGGAATCTGGGAATGCAGAAGTGATGTTCTCGGGATACGACATCGGACACAGATGGATGAGACCGAGGAACATGAAGACAAAGGCCATAGGGGAGTTTCCAGGAACATCCACAATGAAGGAAGTACTGCAATGTTTGGGACTGAATGGATTCCACAGGAAATTTGTACCAAACTTCAGTAGCGTAGTAGTACCACTGAGAGATTAGTCAAAGAAGAACATGAAATTTCGATGGACAGAACAAGGCCAGGAGGTATTTGAAAATTCAAAAGCAGTGTTAACCACCGCATCAATTTAAGCCACATCAATTTTCTTGAAACCCGCTGAAGTCACTATTGGCATAAATGATGTAAGGGTTGGAGCGGTGTTGATACAGGAGGATGATGTTGGAATTAAAAGCCAGTCATTTTTCAAAGAAACTCAATATCCATGAGAAACAATATTCAACCATTGAAAAGGAGTTCCTGAGTTTGGTACTGGCCTTACAACATTTTAATGCTTACATTGCAAACAATGCATCAGAATTGTTTGTGTACACCAGCCATAACCCTTTGACATTTTTGGGAAGATTTAAGGACAAGAACATGAGGCTACTTCATTGGAGGCTTATGTTATAAGCATTTCATGTACAGATTGTACACGTTGTGGGTCTTGAATATGTCATTGCAGATGCATTATCGCGGGATTAAAAGGAAAATGTGTGCACGCGATAGACATAGTAGTGTTTAATGTTGTATGTATGAACGTAGAATTACTATAAAATGTGTAACTCTAGATTCATAAGCCATGGATCCAGCAATAATGGCATGAAGGTTTAGAGAAAAATATGAAGCTATCTTTTCATAATGATGGTTCATTTTAACCTTAAGGGGGAGGTATTGTGAAGTTGAGTAGAGTATTTGTTGTTTGTAAAAAAAAGGGGGTGTGGAGGGCACATGGTCCCTTGAAAAGGTGATTTTTTTTGGGCTTGGAGATTGAAAAGGAAGTGCGGGTACACAGAGAGCCCCTGAAATTGAAACATTGCATCAAACGTTTATCGTTAACAGCCCAGGCAGTAGTCTAGCTTTGTTGCAAAAGCAAACTTTTTGGCTATCAACCAATTAAATTAATGCAGGCACTTAGAGACTAAAAACCAATTAGATTTAAATCTATCAGAGATAATGGGAACTGCAGACGCTGGAGAATCCGAGATAACAAAGTGTGGAGCTGGATGAACACAACAGCCAAGCAGCATCTCAGGAGCAAAAAGCTTAATAGAACATAGAACAGTACAGCGCAGAACAGGCCCTTCGGCCCTCGACGTTGCGCCGACCTCTGAACTAATCTAAGCCCCTCCCCGTACACTATCCCATCATCATCCATATGCTTATCCAAGGACTGTTTAAATGCCCCTAATGTGGCTGAGTTCACTACATTGGCAGGCAGGGTGTTCCATGCCCTTAGCACTCTCTGAGTAAAGAACCTGCCTCTGACATCTGTCTTAAATCTATCACCCCTCAATTTGTAGCTATGCCCCCTTGTACAAGCTGAAGTCATCATCCTCGGAAAAAGACTCTCACTGCCCACCCTATCTAATCCTCTGATCATCTTGTATATCTCCATAAAATCCCCTCTTAGCCTCCTTCTCTCCAATGAGAACAGACCCAAGTCCCTCAGCCTTTCTTCATAGGGCCTGTGCTCCAACCAGGCAACATCCTGGTAAATCTCCTCTGCACCTTTTCCAATGCTTCCACATCCTTCCTGTAATGGGGCAACCAGAACTGCATGCAATATTCCAAATGAGGCCGCACTAGTGTTTTGTACAGTTGTAACATGACATCACGGATCCGGAACTCAATCCCTCTACCAATAAAACCTAACACACCATAAGCCTTCTTAACAGCACTATCAACCTGGGTGGCAACTTTCAGGGATCTATGTACATGGACACCAAGATCCCTCTGCACATCCACACTACCAAGAATCTGTCCATTGACTCAGTATTCTGCCTTACTATGGTTCTTCCCAAAGTGAATCACCTCACATTTATCTGCATTGAACTCCATTTGCCGCCTTCCAGCCCAATTCTGCAGTTTATCCAAGTCTCCCTGCAACCTGCAACATTCTTCCACACTGTCCACCGCTCCATCGAGTTTAGTGTCATCTGCAAACTTACTAACCCATCCACCTATGCCTGTGTCATATAAAAATGACGAACAGCAGTGGTCCCAAAACAGATCCTTGAGGCACACCACTAGCGAATTGACTCCAGGCTGAATATTTTCCATCAACCACCACTCGTTGCCTTCTTACAGAAAGCCAGTTTCTAATCCAAACTGCTTAATCTCCCTCAATCCTGTGCTTCTGTATTTTCTCCAATAGCCTACCATGTGGAACCTTATCAAAGGCTTTACTGAAGTCCATGTACACCACGTCAACTGCCCGACCCTCATCCACATGCTTGGTCACCTTCCCAAAAAACTCAATAAGGTTTGTGAGACACGACCTGCCCTTGATGAATCCATGTTGACTATCTCCAATCAAATTGTTGCTTGCTTGAGATTATAAATCCTCTCTCTTATAATCTTTTCCAAAACTTTTCCGACAACAGACGTAAGGCTGACAGGTCTATAATTACCTGAGTCATGCCTACTGCCCTTCTTGAACAAGGGCACAACATTTGCAATCCTCCAGTCCTCTGGTACTAAACCTGTAGACAATGAGGACTTAAAGATCAAGGCCAAAGGCTCCGCCACCTCCTCCCTAGCTTCCCAGACAATCCTCGGAAAAATCCCATCTGGCCCAGGGGATTTATCTACCTTCACGCCTTCTAGAATTGATAACATCTCTGCACAAAAGCTCCTAAGATGCTGCTTGGCCTGCTGTGCTCATCCAGCTCCACACTTTGTTATCTTACATTTAAATCTAATTGTTTTTATAACCGAGGACCAATTTTATTGTAAAAAATTAATCGGTCATCAAGGGTATAAAAGAAGACGGCATTTGAAAATTGTTGTGAGAGAAACTGCCATCTGTTGGACGAAACAACTTATCTCATTGTTGAACAATACTTGGAGGAAACACTGAGGATGGTAAGGGCACAAAATGTACTCTGGGTGGGGGATTTCAGTGTTCGCCACCAAGAGTGGCTTGGCAGCAGTAATACTGATCGGGCTGGTCAAATTGGTGGTTAGCGAGGAAGATTTTCAAAGGATACAGCAGGACATAGATCAGTTGGAATGTTGGGCAGAGCAAGCTTAATCTGAACTGATGTGAGGTGATGCATTCTGTGAGGTCAAAAACAAGAGGGAAGTATACAGTAAATGGCAGGTCCCTTAGGAGCATCGATATACAGAGGGATCTTGGGGACCAAGTCCATAGAATAGAATCTAAGCCCTACTGTGTGGAAACAGGCCCTTCGGCCCAACCAGTCCACACCGACCCTCAGAGCATCCCACACAGACCCACCCCACATAACTCACTCATCCCTGAACACTACGGGCAATTTCCCATGGCCAATCCACTTAGCCTGCACATCTTTGGACTGTGGGAGGAACCCAGAGCACCCGAAGGAAACTCACACAGACACGGGGAGAATGTGCAAACTCCACACAGACAGTTGCCCGAGGGTGGAATCAAACCCGTCTCCCTGGTGCTGTGAGGCTGCAGTGCTAAACACTGAGCCACCAATAGCTGCAATGCAAGTGACAACACATGTTGATAAGCTGGCAAAGGCGGCATAGAGCATGCAGACCTTCATCGGTCAGGGCACCGAGTATAAAAGTTGGCAAGTTATGCTGCAGCTGTATCAACCCTAAATGAGGCCACATTTGGAGTATGGTGCACAGTTCGGGTCATCAAACTTTTGGAAGGACATGGAGACTTTGGAGAGAGCACAAAAGAGGGTTACCAGGGTATTCCCTGGATTGGAGTATATTACCCATAAGGAGAGGTTGGACAAACATGAACCATTTTAACTAAACTATCAGAAGCCAAGGGACAACCTGATTGAAGAATGTGAAATGATGAGAAGCATGGATAAAGAGGTAATTGGAGCCTCTTTCCCAGGGTGGAAATATCAAATGCTAGGAGGAATAAGTTTGAGTCGGGGTGGGGGGGGCGTTTAAAGGAGATATCTGAGGCAAGTTCCGATAAACAGAGGGTAGTAGGTGCTTGGAATGTGCTGCCAGGGAGGTGCCAAAACGAGATGCAGTAGCAACATTTAAGAGGCCTCAAGATCGACACATGTACAGGCAGGGAATAAAGGATATGGAGGTTGTACAGGCAGGGAAAAGAGGATATGGGGCATGTACAGGCAGGGAATAGAGTATATGGGGCATGCACAGGAGGGAATAGAGGATATGGAGCTTGTACAGGCAGGGAATAGAGGATATGGAGCTTGTACAGGCAGGGAATAGAGGATATGGAGCTTGTACAGGCAGGCAATAGAAGATATGGAGCTTGCACAGGCAGGGAATAGAGGATATGGGGCATGCACAGGAGGGAATAGAGGATATGGGGATTGTACAGGCAGGGAATAGAGGATATGGAGCATGTTCATACAGGGAATAGAGGATATGGGGAATGTACAGGCAGGGAATAGAGGATATGGGTCATGTACAGAGAGGGAATAGAGGATATGGAGCATGTACAGACAGGGAATAGAGGATATGGAGCATGTACAGGCAGGGAATAGAGGATATGGAGCATGTACAGGCAGGGAATAGAGGATATGGAGCTTGTAAAGGCAGGGAATAGAGGATACGGGGCATGTACAGACAGGGAATAGAGGATACGGGGAATGTACAGGCAGGGAATAGAGGATACGAGGCATGTACAGGGCAGGGAATAGAGGATATGGGGCAAAACAGGCAGGGAATAGAGGATATGGAGCTTGTACAGGCAGGGAATAGAGGATATAGAGCTTGTACAGGCAGGGAATAGAGGATATGGAGCTTGCGCAGGCAGGGAATAGAGGCTATGGGGCATGCACAGGCAGGGAATAGAGGATATGGAGCATGTTCATACAGCGAATAGAGGATTTGGAGCATGTACAGGCAGGGAATAGAGGAAATGGAGCTTGTAAAGACAGGGAATAGAGGATATGGGGCATGTGCAGGTGGGGAATAGAGGATATGGAGCTTGGACAGGCAGGGAATAGAGGAGATGGAGCTTGCACAGGCAGGGAATAGAGGATATGGGGCATGTACAGGCAGGGAATAGAGGATATGCAGCATGTACAGACAGGGAATAGAGGATATGGGGCATGTGCAGGCAGGGAATAGAGGATATGCAGCATGTACAGGCAGGGAATAGAGGATATGGGGCATGCACAGGAGGGAATAGAGGATATGAGACATGTGCAGGCAGGGAATAGAGGATATGGGGCATGTACAGACAGGGACTGGAGGACATGGGGCACGCGCAGGCAGGGAATAGAGGATATGGGGAATGTACAGACAGGGAATAGAGGATATGGGGAATGTACAGGCAGGGAATAGAGGATATGGGGCATGCGCAGGCAGGGAATAGAGCATATGGGGCATGCGCAGGCAGGGAATAGAGCATATGGAGCATGTACAGACAGGGAATAGAGGATATGGAGCATGTACAGGCAGGGAATAGAGGATATGGGGCATGCACAGGCAGGGAATAGAGGATATGGGACATGTGCAGGCGGGGAATAGAGGATATGGGGCATGTACAGACAGGGACTGGAGGATATGGGGCATGCGCAGGCAGGGAATAGAGGGTATGGGGAATGTACAGACAGGGAATATAGGATATGGGGAATGTACAGACAGGGAATAGAGGATATGGAGCATGTACAGGCAGGGAATAGAGGATATGGGGCATGCGCAGGCAGGGAATAGAGGATATGGGGCATGTGCAGGCAGGGAATAGAGCATATGGAGCATGTACAGACAGGGAATAGAGGATATAGAGCTTGTACAGGCAGGGAATAGAGGATATGGAGCTTGTACAGGCAGGGAATAGAGGATATGGAGCTTGCGCAGGCAGGGAATAGAGGCTATGGGGCATGTACAGGCAGGAAATAGAGGATATGGGGCATGTACAGGCAGGGAATAGAGGATATGGAGCATGTTCATACAGGGAATAGAGGATATGGGGCATGCGCAGGCAGGGAATAGAGGATATGGGGCATGCACAGGCAGGGAATAGAGTATATGGAGCATGTTCATACAGGGAATAGAGGATATGGAGCATGTACAGGCAGGGAATAGAGGATATGGGGCATGTGCAGGCAGGGAATAGAGGATATGGGGCATGCGCAGTTAGGGAATAGAGCATATGGAGCATGTACAGACAGGGAATAGAGGATATGGAGTTTGTAC
Organism: Stegostoma tigrinum; assembly: GCF_030684315.1. Taxonomy (NCBI): domain Eukaryota; kingdom Metazoa; phylum Chordata; class Chondrichthyes; order Orectolobiformes; family Stegostomatidae; genus Stegostoma; species Stegostoma tigrinum. Next base: position 106,469,957 of record NC_081360.1, read on the forward strand.
AGGCAGGGAATGGAGGATATGGAGAATGTACAGGCAGGAAATAGAGGATATGGAGCTTGTACAGGCAGGGAATAGAGGATATGGAGCATGTTCATACAGGGAATAGAGGATAAGGAGCATGTACAGGCAGGGAAAAGAGGATATGGGGCATGCGCAGGCAGGGAATAGAGCATATGGAGCATGTACAGGCAGGGAATAGAGGATATGGAGCTTGTAAAGACAGGGAATAGAGGATATGGGGCATGTGCAGGTGGGGATTAGAGGATATGGGGCATGCACAGACAGGGAATAGAGGATATGGAGCTTGTACAGGCAGGGAATAGAGGAGGTGGAGCTTGCACAGGCAGGGAATAGAGGATATGGAGCTTGCACAGACAGGGAATAGAGGATATGGGGCATGTACAGGCAGGGAATAGAGGATATGGGACATGTGCAGGCGGGGAATAGAGGATATGGGGCATGTACAGACAGGGACTGGAGGATATGGGGCATGTGCAGGCAGGGAATAGAGGATATGCGCATGAACAGACAGGGAATAGAGGATATGGGGCATGCACAGGAGGGAATAGAGGATATGAGACATGTGCAGGCAGGGAATAGAGGATATGGGGCATGTGCAGGCAGGGAATAGAGGATATGGGGCACGCGCAGGCAGGGAATAGAGGATATGGGGCATGTACAGACAGGGAATAGAGGATATGCAGCATGTACAGACAGGAAATAGAGGAAATGGGGCATGCACAGGCAGGGAATAGAGGATATGGGACATGTGCAGGCAGGGAATAGAGGATATGGGGCATGTACAGACAGGGAATAGAGCATATAGGGAATGTACAGACAGGGAATAGAGGATATGGAGAATGTACAGGCAGGGAATAGATGATATGGGAAATGTACAGGCAGTGAATAGAGGATATGGGGCATGTACAGGCAGGGAATAGAGGATATGGAGCATGTTCATACAGGGAATAGAGGATATGGGGCATGAGCAGGCAGGGAATTGAGGATATGGGGCATGCGCAGGCAGGGAATAGAGGATATGGAGCATGTACAGACAGGGAATAGAGGATATGGAGCTTGTACAGACAGGGAATAGAGGATAGGGAGCTTGTACAGGCAGGGAATAGAGGATATGGGGCATGCACAGGAGGGAATAGAGGGTATGGGGATTGTACAGGCAGGGAATAGAGGATATGGAGCATGTTCATACAGGGAATAGAGGATATGGGGAATGTACAGGCAGGGAATAGAGGATATGGAGCTTGTAAAGGCAGGGAATAGAGGATATGGAGCATGTACAGGCAGGGAATAGAGGACATGGGCCATGCACAGGAGGGAATAGAGGATATGGCGATTGTACAGGCAGGGAATAGAGGATATGGAGCATGCACAGGCAGGGAATAGAGGATATGGGGTATGTACAGGCAGGGAATAGAGGATATGGGGCATGTACAGGCAGGGAATAGAGGATATGGAGCATGTACAGACAGGGAATAGAGGATATGGAGCTTGTACAGGCAGGGAATAGAGGATATGGAGCATGTACAGGCAGGGAATAGAGGATATGGGGCATGCACAGGCAGGGAATAGAGGATATGGGACATGTGCAGGCAGGGAATAGAGGATATGGGGCATGTACAGACAGGGACTGGAGGATATGGGGCACGCGCAGGCAGGGAATGGAGGGTATGGGGAATGTACAGACAGGGAATAGAGGATATGGGGAATGTACAGGCAGGGAATAGAGGATATGGGGCATGCGCAGGCAGGGAATAGATGATATGGGGCATGTGCAGGCAGGGAATAGAGCATATGGAGCATGTACAGACAGGGAATAGAGGATATGGAGCTTGTACAGGCAGGGAATAGAGGATATGGGGCATGTGCAGGTGGGGAATAGAGGATATGGGGCATGCACAGGCAGGGAATAGAGGATATGGAGCTTGTACAGGCAGGGAATAGAGGATATGGAGATTGCGCAGGCAGGGAATAGAGGCTATGAGGCATGTACAGGCAGGAAATACAGGATATGGGGCATGTACAGGCAGGGAATAGAGGATATGGAGCATGTACAGCCAGGGAATAGAGGATATGGGGCATGCGCAGGCAGGGAATAGAGGATATGGGGCATGCACAGGCAGGGAATAGAGGATATGGAGCATGTTCATACAGGGAATAGAGGATATGGAGCATGTACAGGCAGGGAATAGAGGATATGGGGCATGCGCAGGTTGGGAATGGAGGTTATGGGGAATGTACAGACAGGGAATAGAGGATATGGGGAATGTACAGGCAGGGAATAGAGGATATGGGGCATGCGCAGGCAGGGAATAGAGGATATGGGGCATGTGCAGGCAGGGAATAGAGCATATGGAGCATGTACAGACAGGGAATAGAGGATATGGAGCTTGTACAGGCAGGGAATAGAGGACATGGGGCATGTGCAGGTGGGGAATAGAGGATATGGAGCTTGCGCAGGCAGGGAATAGAGCATATGGAGCATGTACAGACAGGGAATAGAGGATATGGAGCTTGTACAGGCAGGGAATAGAGGATATGGAGCTTGTACAGGCAGGGAATAGAGGATATGGAGCTTGCGCAGGCAGGGAATAGAGGCTATGAGGCATGTACAGGCAGGAAATACAGGATATGGGGCATGCACAGGCAGGGAATGGAGGATATGGAGAATGTACAGGCAGGGAATAGAGGATATGGAGCTTGCGCAGGCAGGGAATAGAGGCTATGGGGCATGTACAGGCAGGAAATAGAGGATATGGGGCATGTACAGGCAGGGAATAGAGGATATGGAGCATGTTCATACAGGGAATAGAGGATATGGGGCATGCACAGGCAGGGAATAGAGGATATGGGGCATGCACAGGCAGGGAATAGAGGATATGGAGCATGTTCATACAGGGAATAGAGGATAAGGAGCATGTACAGGCAGGGAATAGAGGGTATGGGGCATGCGCAGGCAGGGAATAGAGCATATGGAGCATGTACAGGCAGGGAATAGAGGATATGGAGCTTGTAAAGACAGGGAATAGATGATATGGGGCATGTGCAGGTGGGGATTAGAGGATATGGGGCATGCACAGACAGGGAATAGAGGATATGGAGCTTGTACAGGCAGGGAATAGAGGAGATGGAGCTTGCACAGGCAGGGAATAGAGGATATGGAGCTTGCACAGGCAGGGAATAGAGGATATGGGGCCAGTACAGGCAGGGAATATAGGATATGCAGCATGTACAGACAGGGAATAGAGGATATGGGGCATGTGCAGGCAGAGAATAGAGGATATGCAGCATGTACAGACAGGGAATAGAGGATATGGGGCATGCACAGGCAGGGAATAGAGGATATGGGACATGTGCAGGCAGGGAATAGAGGATATGGGGCATGTACAGACAGGGAATAGAGGATATGGGGAATGTACAGACAGGGAATAGAGGATATGGGGAATGTACAGGCAGGGAATAGAGGATATGGGGCATGTACAGAGAGGGAATTGAGGATATGGAGCATGTACAGGCAGGGAATAGAGGATATGGAGCATGTTCATACAGGGAATAGAGGATATGGAGCATGTGCAGGCAGGGAATTGAGGATATGGAGCATGTACAGACAGGGAATAGAGGATATGGAGCTTGTACAGACAGGGAATAGAGGATAGGGAGCTTGTACAGACAGGGAATAGAGGATATGGGGCATGCGCAGGTGGGGAATAGAGGATATGGAGCTTGACCAGGCAGGGAATAGAGGATATGGAGCATGCACAGGCAGGGAATAGAGGATATGGAGTTTGTACAGGCAGAGAATAGAGGATATCAAGTTTGTACAGGCAGAGAATACTGGATATGGAGCATGCACAGGCAGATAAATTTAGTTTAGAATCGCGTCATGGTTGACATAGGCTTGGTGGGCCTCAGGGACTTTGCCTGTGCTGTTCTGTTCGATGTTTTCCAGTTTGTTTAACGAGTGTCGTTGGGAAATTGTTTTAATCCATTTTTAAACAAGTAATATCAGAACATTTAGAAAATCGAAATGCAATGCATCAGGGTCACCACGGTGTAATGAAGGGTAAATTGTGTTTAATTAATGTACTGGAGTTGTTCAAAGATGTAACATGCAATACAGACAATGGGGATCTCTTGGCTGTCATGTATCTGCACTTGATAAGGTGCTGCACTAAAGATTAATATAGAAAGTACAATCACATGGGGTTAGGAGTAATTTATTTGTTTGGATAAAGGATTGGCTAACCAATAGAAAGCAGTGATTTGGGATAAGTAGTTTTTTTTCTGGTTGGGCCTTAGGCCCCAACTACTCATAAGTGATATTAATGACTTGGATACAGGGATAGAATTTACTATTGGCAAATGTGCAGACTGGTTGCAATGAAGAAATAGGAAATCTATGTGGATAGCTTAGGTGAATAGGCCAAAATTCGGCAGATGGAGTTTAATGTGGATGAGTATGAGGTCATCCATTTCAGCTGGAGGAATAGAAAGGCAACTTATTATCTCAAAGAAGAGAAACTTCAGAGTGCTTCAGTGCAGAGGGATCTAGGTGTCCTTGTGCATGGATCACAGAAAACTAGAATGGAGGTGCAGCAGGTAATAATGAAGGCAAATGGAATTTTGGCATTTATTGCCAAAAAGTTGGGACGTGTTGCTATAATTGTACAAGGTTTTGGGGAGACCTCATCTGGAGTATTGTGTATTGTTTTAGTCCCTTTGAGGAGGGATGTAGTTATACTGGGAGCATTTTGGAGGATGTTCACTAAATTGATTCCAGAGATGAGAGGTTTGTCTTATGAGGACAGATTGAACAGTTTAAGCCTATAGTCTCTGGATTTTAGAAGATTGAGAGGAGATCTAACTGAGCTTTACAAGATACTAAAGGGGGTTTGAAAAAGTAAACGGAGGATGTTTCCACAATTAGTCATTAGTGACATTTAAGTGACTGCTGGGCATGCACATGGACAGCAGTGAATTGAGGGGAATGTAGGTTAGGTTATTTTATTTTTGGATTAGGGTTATTCCATGGCACAACATTGTGGACTGAAGGGCCTGTACTGTGCTGTACTTTGCTATGTTCTATGTTCTATGTTCAATGGGCAATCTAGAAGGAGAGATCATGGCTTTAGGATAAGGAACAGCAGATGTAAAACAGAGATGAGGGAAAAATTAATTCTCTCAAAGGGTCATGAATCAGTGGGATTCATTCCCCCAGAATATGGTGGAGGCTGGGACATTGACTAATTTTAAGGAGGAGATACCTTTTTAATTAGTCACGGGTTGAAGGATTATGCAGAGCAGGCAGAAAAGTGGAGTTAAGGCCAAGATGAGATCAGCCAGGATCATATTAAATATGGGAGCAAGCTCAAGGGCTCTCCTCATGATTGTCATTTCAGATTACTGGAGGGGCTTTTGTATCCTAGAGTGAAGACAAAAAAAAACTACCTATTTATTTCATTTGCTATTTTGTTATTTTAAAAAAGTTAACTCCCCACCCTCACTCTCCATGAACATTCCCAAGGGCTGTGTTGCCTACCTGGGGCCTGAGTTCGGGATGTCTCATCTGGGCTGCAGAGGAACTTGGAGTAGGGGGGAAAGATCCAACTGTGGTAGTCCATGTGGGTGCCAATGAGATCAGTAGGAAGTGGAAAGAGATTCTTCTGAGGGCACATGAACAGCGAGGGGCTAAACTAAAAAGCCGGACCAAAAAGGTAATATTCTGTGGATTATAACTCTGCCATGAGCAAGTTGGCACAAGGTCAACAAGATTAAAGAGGCAAATGTATGGCTGAAAGGGTTGGTGTGGAGCAATGGGTTTGAATTTATGGGATGTTGGCCCCAGCACTGAGGAAGGAGGGAGCTGTCCCAATGGGATGGGCACCACCTCAATGATGCTGGGACCAGAGTCCTTTACCCAGCTTCCTATGTTTCATAAATGTCACAATTCCACAATATTTAGGATCCACCCTTGTCATCCTGTCTCTGTGTCTCTGTAACACATAAATGATCTAGAGGAAGGTATAGATGGCCAAATTAGCAAGTTTGCAGATGACACTAAGATTGGTGGAGTAGCAGATAGTGAAGGGGACTGTCGGAGAATGCAGCAGAATATAGATAGACTGGAGAGTTGGGCAGATAAATGGCAGATGGAGTTCAATCCAGGCAAATGCGAGGTAATGCATTTTGGAAGATCTAATTCAAGAGAGAACTATACGGTAAATGGAAAAGTCTTAGGGAAAACTGATGAACAGAGAGATCTAGGTGTTCAGGTCCATTGTTCCCTGAAGGTGGCAACACAGGTTAATAGGGTGGTCAAGAAGGCATATGGCATGCTTTCCTTCATTGGACAGAGTATTGAGAACAAGAGTTGGCAGGTCATGTTACAGTTGTATAGGACTTTGGTTTGGCCACATTTGGAGTACTGTGTGCAGTTCTGGTCGCCACATTACCAAAAGGATGTGGATGCTTTGGAGAGGGTGCAGAGGAGGTTCACCAGGATGTTGCCTGGTATGGAGGGTGCTAGCTATGAAGAGAGGTTGAGTAGATTAGGATTATTTTCATTAGAAAGATGGAGATTGAGAGGGGACCTGATTTGAGGTCTACAAAATCATGAGGGGTATAGACAGGGGGGATAGCAAGAAGCTTTTTCCCAGAGTGGGGGACTCAATTACTAGGGGTCATGATTTCAAGGTGAGAGGAAGAAAGTTTAAGGGAGATATGCGTGTAAAGTTCTTTATGCAGAAGGTGGTGGGTGCCTGGAACGTGTTGGCAGTGGGGGTGGTAGAGAAGGTCTCGGTGTTTTTTTAAGATGTATGTAGACAGGTACATGGATGGGCAGGAGCAGAGGGATACAGATCGTTAGAAAATAGATGACAGGTTAGACAGAGGATCTTGATCGGCACAGGCTTGGAGGGCCGAAGGGCCTGTTCCTGTGCTGTAATTTTCTTTGTTGCTTATTCTTTGGAATGGCTTTCAGATCATATCAATTACCTTCAATGTCTGTGATCAATTCATTTATTTTATTATGGCTATGACCAATCAGAGACAGAGCCTCTGGTTTTGTTTACTTTTTGTAACATTGAGACTCGACTGTTCCAGTTACCCGGAAGGTTAGCCTGAAAGAAAAAAAAGTCATGGATCTAGAAAAGAAGGGAATAATCAAGGAAGTGGCAGCTGTTACAGAAAGGTTTAACAGCAAGCTCACAGTGAAACCACAGCCCAAAGGAGCTAAATCAATTCAAGCAGAGCCCTAAATTAGATTTTGGCAAGAGGTTACAATTATTGCCAGCGATAAGCAATGGAGAGTTCATCAGAATAAAAACTCTCAACACTGTCAGAATGAGGCCACCCAAGTGATAGCATGGGACCTGTGTCGAGCAGGTCTCACCTTAACCACATACAGTGGCAGTCAATGAGCAGATACTTTGCAGGTTCCTATGAACGACTGGAGAAACTGCTCCTCTATGCTTAGCAGCCAATTGCAAAAATAGGCACTCACCATTTGTACAGTCCACATTCCAACCATCAGACCTGGAGGTCCATAGCAACCAACCATTAGACCTAGAGATCCATAGCAACCAGGCATCAGACCTGGAGGTCCATAGCAACCAGGCATCAGACCTCGAGGTCCACTGCAACCAACCATTAGATCTAGAGGTCCATAGCAACCAGGCATCAGACCTCGAGGTCCACTGCAACCAACCATTAGATCTAGAGGTCCATAGCAACCAACCATTGGAATGAAACAGCAACAGGTACCATGGCAATGACAAATGATAATTGGGACAATACTTCCTGTTTAAGGAACATCAACTAGATGAATTGCCAGTTACAACATACAGGCGTCGTTAAAAAACCAGCATGACTTAAAGGCTTTGTAATGAAATGCACATGCAGTGAGTGATGAGAGTAATGAACTAACCATGCATGAGAACAGTATTTACGTTACAGCATACACAGTACATGTAGTGGATAATCTGGGGATCTCTGAATGCACATTCACAGCTAATCCATTTTCAATATGTATGGTCCCCAAAATCAGCATTTTTTTTCTCTCTTTCTCACCATTACCCACTCCTTTGTCTGCCCAACTAATGTTCTCAGTTCTGAAGAAGGATCGTTGGAGCTGAAATGTTAACTCTGTTATCTCTCCACAGACTTTTTTTCTCATTCATTCACAGGATGTGAGCATCACTGAGCGGGCAGCATTTATTGCCCATCCCTAATTGCCCAGAGGGCAGTTAAGAGTCAACCACATTGCTGAGAGTTTGGAGTCACATGTAGGCCAGACCAGGTAAGGATGGCAGTTTCCTTCCATAAAAGACATTAGTGAACCAGATGGGTTTTTCCTAACAATCGACAATAGATTCATGGGCATCGTTAGATTCTTAATTCCAGACATTTATTGAATTGAAATTCCACCATCTGCCATGTTGGGATTCGAACCTGGGTCCCAAGAACACTACCTGGAGTCTCTGGATTAATGGTCTAGTGATAATGCCACTAGGTCATTGCATCCCCCAGAACTCTCCCAGATGTTGCCAGGCCTGCTGAGCTTTTCCCGCATATTCCACTGTTATTGCTGTCTCTCTGTAACTACAGGTGAGGTGTTGGACTGTTGTATCTTTGTATAAGAAAGGCTGTAAGGAGAAACCTGGGAACTGCAGACTTGTGAGACTGCAATCAGTGGTGGGTAAGTTGTAGGAGGAGATTCTGAAAGATAGGATTTACATGTATTTGGAGAGATAAGGTTGTTTATTGGATTGCGGGGCTGTGACCAGTGGTGTTCTGCAAGGTTTGCTACTGGATCCACTTCTCTTTGTTATTTATTTAAAATTGTGGATGAGAATATGGGAGGTATGGTTGGTAAGTTTGCAGATCCCAAAAATTGTTGGTATCGTGGACAGTGAATAAGGATATCTAAGATTACAAAGGGATCTTGATCAATTGGATCAATGGGCTGTGGAATGGCAGATGGAATTTAATTTGGATAAATGTGAGGTGCTGCATTTTGGTAAAGCAAACAACAGCAGCTCTTACATAATTAATGATAGTGCCCTGGGCAATGGTGTAGAACAGAGACACCTAGGTGTTCAGGTACATAATTCTTTGAAATTTACATCACAGGTAAACAGGGGGGTTGGGAAGGCGTTTAGCACATTTACCTTCATTGCTCAGACCTTTGAGTGCAGGAGTTGGGAAATCATGTTGAGGTTGTACAGGACATTGGTGAGGCCTCTTCTGGAGCACTGCATACAGATCTAGTCACCCAGTTATAGGGAGGATGTTATCAAGCTGGAGAGGATTCTGAAGAGATTTACCGGGATGTTGTCGGGGATGGAGGGTTTGAGTTATAAGAAGAGGCTGGATAGGCTGGGAGTTTTTCACTGGACCATGGGATGTTGAGGGGTGACCTTATAGAGGTTTTTGTAAATCTTTTTCCTCTCACCATAAAAAAAGTGCCCCCTAGTCTTGAAGCCTCCGACCCTAGGGGAAAAAGCACCTTCCGTTCACCTTATCTACACCCCGCATGATTTTACAAAGACATGAGGGGCAACATTTTCAGTAGACAGTGGTTTGTGTGTGGAATGAACGGCCAGAGGAAGTGATGGATGCAGGCACAGTTATAATGTTTAAATGACATTTAGAAAAGTAGATGAATAGGAAAGGTTTGGAGGCATTTGGGCCAAATACAGGCAGGTGGGACTAGTTTAGTTTGGGGACAGGGTTGGTGTGGACTGGTTGGACCAAAGGTTCTATTTCCATCTGTATGACTTTATGAATCTATCT
>NC_081360.1:106484766-106550428 GCF_030684315.1 Stegostoma tigrinum
TGTGTGAGAGCGCGTGTGTGAGTGAGCGTGCACGTGTGTGTGTGCGTGCGCATGTGAGCGCGCGTGTGTGCGTGTGCAAGCGCGTGCGTGTGCGAGCGCGTGTGTGTGTGAGCGCGTGTGTGAGCGTGCACGTGTGTGTGTAAGCATGTGAGCGTGTGAGCGGGAGAGCGCGTGTGAGCGGGAGAGTGTGCGTGTGTGACTGTGAGTGTGTGTTTTGTTGGGAGTGGAGGCTGTGCAAGTGATTGCAGTCTCAGGCTCAGTCCGTGCCTCACCATAATTTACCAAACCCTAGAGTTAAGACACTTCAGCTCCTGGGCTATGATTGGCCCCAGCCCCACCCTTCAGCCGTCCGCCCCATTCCCCAACCCACAATACTCCCTGCCCACAGCTCACAACCCCATCCCCACTCCCACCTCCACCCTGCACCCAATCCCAATCCCAACTACAACCCCATCCCCACTCCCACCTCCACCCTCCACCCAATCCCAATCCCAACTACAACCCCATCCCCACTCCCACCTCCACCCTCCACCCAATCCCAATCCCAACTACAACCCCATCCCCACTCCCACCTCCATCCTCCACCCAATCCCAATCCCAACTACAACCCCATCCCCACTCCCACCTCCACCCTCCACCCAATCCCAATCCCAACTACAACCCCATCCCCACTCCCACCTCCACCCTCCACCCAATCCCAATCCCAACTACAACCCCATCCCCACTCCCACCTCCACCCTCCGCCCAATCCCAATCCCAACTACAACCCCATCCCCACTCCCACCTCCACCCTCCACCCAATCCCAATCCCAACTACAACCCCATCCCCACTCCCACCTCCACCCTCCACCCAATCCCAATCCCAACTACAACCCCATCCCCACTCCCACCTCCACCCTCCGCCCAATCCCAATCCCAACTACAACCCCATCCCCACTCCCACCTCCACCCTCCGCCCAATCCCAATCCCAACTACAACCCCATCCCCACTCCCACCTCCACCCTCCACCCAATCCCAATCCCAACTACAACCCCATCCCCACCCCCACCCCCACCTTCACCCTCAGCCCAATCCCAACTACAACCCAAACCCCACCCCCACCCCCACCTTCACCCTCCGCCCAATCCCAACTACAACCCAAACCCCACCCCCACCCCCACCTTCACCCTCAGCCCAATCCCAACTACAACCCAAACCCCACCCCCACCCCCACCTTCACCCTCCGCCCAATCCCAACTACAACCCAAACCCCACCCCCACTCCCACCTCCACCCTCCACCCAATCCCAACTACAACCCAAACCCCACCCCCACCCCCACCTTCACCCTCAGCCCAATCCCAACTACAACCCAAACCCCACCCCCACCCCCACCTTCACCCTCCGCCCAATCCCAACTACAACCCAAACCCCACCCCCACCCCCACCTTCACCCTCAGCCCAATCCCAACTACAACCCAAACCCCACCCCCACCCCCACCTTCACCCTCAGCCCAATCCCAACTACAACCCCAACCCCACCCCCACCCGCACCCCTGCTGACAGTGAAACTTACTGCGGAACCGCACCATCTTTCAAAGCAACCCCCAACACCCCACCACCAATTGCACTGATTGACTGTGTTAGGCATCAAAAGAGATTGCAGAGAAGAAGCTGGCACCAATCTCACTGAGAGGGACCATCGGAGATGATGCCCCCAGCTCCATCCCCACCTCCCAAACCAAACCTCAGCCCTACCCCCACACCTATCCCCCAACAGCAACCCTAGCTCCATCCCCAAGACCTAACCCCAACTCCATCCCCCAATCCCACCCCCCAACTCCAAATCCATCCCCCACCTCCACCCTCAGCTCAATGCCAACTCCCCTCTACCCCTCAGCCCCATCCTGGGACTGTCTCTCTCTCTCTCTCTCTATCTGTCCTTTGTGTGGAATTACGTCATTCTGACGTCTTTGGAAAGTAGCTTCCAAAAAACTTTAACGTATGTAACTCCCCAACATATACCTCCTTCAGGGGCCCAGGGCACAGGGGGCTAGAACAGGACCTGGCGCTGATGGAGCACATAGCTCAGAAGGTGGCAACCAAGGATTTATAAAGAAATATAGGAACAGGAGTAGGCCATTCAGCCCCTCAAACCTGTTCCATCAATCGATGAGATCATGGCTGATTTGTGGTCTGAATGGGTCGAAATCAGATTTAAAATTAACTTCACATCCAGCATCCACTGCGATTACTAGAAGACAGATCCAAGCCTCTCCCACCCTTTGTATGTCAAAGTGCTTTCTAACATCTCTCCCTGAACAGCCTGGCCCTCATCCTCAGACCATGTGTCACTTATAAAGTCCCAGTGCTAAATACAGCCAGAGAACACGACTAACAGAATGTTATACTCAGTATTTAGTGAAACACTGACAGATTACAAACTCTGTTCAGTTCCACACCCTGCCCTTCCGGAAGGAGGTGAATTCTTTGGAGAAGGGACAGAGGAAAAATGGTTGGAATGGGAGCAGGGACGAGGGATCTCAGTGAATGTGGAGAGGCTGGAGACACTGGGATTGTTCTCCTTGGAGCAGAAATGATCAAAGGATATGATCTAATGAAAGTGCTCAGAATAATGTTCAAGGTTTTAATAAAGCAAATGAGGAGAAACTTCATTTTTTAAATTGTTTCTGAGACATGGGCATCGCTGGCTGGGCCCAGCATTTATTGCCCGTCCCTAGTTGCCCCTTGAGAAGGTGGGGGTGAGCTGCCTTCTTGAACCTCTGCAGTGCATGTGCTGTGACCCACAATGCCCTTAGGGAGGGAATTCCAGGATTCTGACCCAGTGACAGTGAAGGAACGGCGATATATTTCCCAGTCAGGATGGTGAGTGTCTCGGAGGGGAACTTGCAGGGGGTGGTGTTCCTATGTACCTGCTGCCCTTGTCCTTCTGGATGGGAGTGGTCATGGGTTTGGAAGGTGCTGTTTGAAGAGCCTTGGAAAGTCACAGCTAGGGTTTATATTAAGGAGTATCTTAAAGCAGAGAGATGGGGAGTGAACGCCAAAGCTCTGAGGCCAGGCAACTGAAGGCCCAGGGGGTATTTGAAGAGGAGAGTGGAGACATGGAAGGTAGTGGGCTGAGGCGTGCTGGTGGAGAGGATCCAGGCAATGGAAGAGTTTGAACATGTGGATGTGTGCCTGGTGAGGCTGTAGTAAGGCTGTGATTGGGTTAAAATCAAACTGTGCAGCTAGACTCTGAAAAAAACTCCATCAACCTGCTAATGTGAGAGGGAGCGATTAAAGAGAAAAAAAAACGGAAAGTAATAAAAGTAATCCAGGCATTTAATCTGCAGGAAACTGGATATGCTCTTATCTGGCCTGCTCCCAGTCACACTCAGAGCTAATACAGCAGCTCTGTCCTGAATCGCAGTCTCCTTACTCAGGCTGCATGGTAAAGAACTCTCAATCACAGCACAGAGCTGTGAGCAAGCTTAAGGACGACATTGTTAGTGGTAACAAACAACAGCTCAAAATGTCAACAGCAGTGTTAGGGTGCCACTCACCCACACTCACTGAAAGGGGGGGATGCATTACCCCAGACCAGGTTCCTGTGTTGTTCAATTGAACAACGGAGAGATAACAAGGTGTAGAGCTGGATGAACGCAGCAGGCCAAGCAGCATCAGAGGAGCAGGAAAGCTGACGTTTCAGGCCTAGACCCTTCTTCAGAAATGCTAGAAGGGCCTAGGCCCGAAACGTTAGCTTTCCTGCTCCTGAGATGCTGCTTGGCCTGCTGTGTTCATCCAGCTCGACACCTTGTTATCTCAGATTCTCCAGCATCGGCAGTTCCTGCTATCTCCAGAATAATGGGGAGCCAGTTAATGTTGTACATTCAGACTTTCAGAAAGCATTTGTGGGCAAGATTAAAGCACTTGAATTGGGGGAAGTATATTGAGATGGTTCAGAAACTGGTTTGCAGAGACGAAACAAAGTGTAGGAATTAATGGGCCCTTTTCCAAATTGGCAGGCAATAACTGGTGGGGTGCCACAGGATCGGTGCTGGGACCCCAGCTATTCACAATATATATTAATGATTTGGATGAGGGAACAAAATGTAACATCTCCAGGTTTGCAGATGAAACCGAGTTGGGTGGGAGGGTGAACTGTGACAAGGATGCAGAGATCCTTCGGCATGATCTGGACAGGTTGGGTGAGTGGGTAAATAAAAGGCAGATGCAGCATAATTTGGGTAAATGTGAGGTTATTCACTTTGGAAGCAAAAACAAGAAGGCAGATTCCTACCTGAATGGCTGTAAATTGGGAGAGGGGAGTGTGCAGTGAGACCTGGGTGTCCTTGTGCATCAGTTGCTGAAGGTAAGCATGCAGGTGCAGCAGGTGGTAAAGAAGGCAAATGGGATGTTGGCCTTCATTGTGAGAGGTTTCGAGTACAGGAGCAGGGATGTGTTGTTGCAGTTATACAGGGTCCTTGGTGAGACCACACCTGGGATATTGTGTGCAGTTTTGGTCTCCTTTCCTGAGGAAGGATGCTCCTACTCTCGAGGGAGTGCAGTGAAGATTCACCAGGCCGATCCTGGGGTTGGTGGAACTGATGTATGAGGAGAGATTGACTTGGTTGGAGTCGTTTTTGCTGGAGTTCAGATGAATGAGGAGGGGTGGGATCTCATAGAGGCTTATAAAATTCTAACAGGTTTGGACAGGGTAGATGTAGGGGGGGTGTTCCCAAAGGTGGGTGTGTCCAGAACCACGGCTCACCACGACCATATGAGGATTCGGGGTAGACCATTTAAGACGAAGATGAAGAGACGTTTCTTCCCCCAGAGAGTGGTGAGCCTGTGGGATTCATTATCACAGGAAGTAGTTGATGCCAAAACATCGAATGTATTCAAGAGGCAACCAAGTGTAGCACCTGGGAGGAATAGGATCAAAGTTTATTGAGAGAAAGCAGGATTAGGCTATTGAGTTGGACAATCAGCCATGATTATGAAGAATGGTGGAGCGGATTTGAAGAGCTGAATGGCCTCCTCCTGTTCCTATCTTCTACGTTATATTTCACTGGGTGCAGAAGTGATGGGCTGAATGGCCTCTTTTTTGCTGTAAGGTTTCTATTTCTCTGTGATGGGTGAGTGGCATTGAGAAACATGGACACAAGCTCCCCTGTGCAGATACACATGCAGTTACTCACATACAGGGCCAGAGGAGCTAAAGTTAGCAATGGCCCTTTGAAAGCGAGACTGGGGAATTAATAATGGGAAAGAAGGAAATGGCAGAGATGTTAAATGAATATTTTGTTCTGGTTTCACAATGGAAGAAACAGAAGAGGTCTTTATGATCATGACATATGTACCCATATATGGTCATTACCTTATGGATGGACTTATAGAACAGTTTGGCCAGCCCAGACATGATGGGCTGAAGTGCTTTTATTGTGCACTGTGGATCTTGATGCTGAATGATATAGAGATAGCAGGAACTGTTGGTGCTGGAGAATTTGAATAACAAAGTGTGGAGCTGGATGAACACAGCAGGCCCAGCAGCATCAGAGGAGCAGGAAATCTGACGTTACAGAAGAGTCTAGACCCGAAACGTCAGCTTTCCTGCTCCTCTGATGCTGTTTGCCTCAATGAAATGTTGTGGATAAACAGACACTCAATAGAAATACAATGTCCAAACAGACTGAAAAATCTAACTTGTTTCACCATGTTCATACTGCTTCCGATTGTTCACCCTTTCCTGTTTAATTTCTCTCTCTCTCAGTGTATCTCTCTTTCTCTGAATCTGTCAGCGTATCTCTCTCTCTCTCTCTCTTCCCCCCCCCCCTCTGCACTTCTCCCTCCCTTTGAGTCTCCCTGAGTGTTTCTCTCTCTCTTTCTCTCTCTCTCTCTCGCATCGTACCTAATCAGTTGCAGTTGGTCGGGAAGGAGAGATCACATCTGGAGTGAGACACAACACGGGTGAGGATATAGTTTGGGGGATTTGGAGGCAGCTTGGTAATTCAGTGTAGATGGGGAGAAGTGCTTCTTGCTTTTTTGGTCTATAGCTTGTAAGGGTTTTTTTATAGGAAAGACTGAAGCCCAGGGGTCTAGCTCAGGACAGAGTGATATCACAGGAAAAACCATTAGTTCATGAAACAAGAAAGAACTGTGGGTGGTGTAAATCCAAAACAAAAACCTATATTGCTAGAGAAACTCAGCAAGTCTGACAGCATCTGTGGAAGGAAAAGAGAGTTAATGATTGAGGCCCAGTGACCCTCCTTCAGAACTGATTGAAAAGGTTGGTATATGCTGAAGACGGGGAAGGAGAAAATGATAGGGGGCAATGGAGAGAGAGAGGGACAGAAGCAGTTGGACAGACAAAGGGACAGGTGAAGGTTGGCCTGGGAGGATGAATAGCTGCTAATCAGGATAGTTAACGGCTGACACAATGGGTTAGCTGTGATAGCCACCTGCCGATAATGGTGATGCTGTTGTAGTCTGGCGTACTGACCTCTACATTGCAGAAGCTGGACACCAACTCTCAGATACCTCCTGTTATCTCCCCCGGGACCTTGGCTCCACCATGGACCATCAGGCCATTATATTAACTACGGTCACTGAGCACATTCCATCTTGTGATCTCCCTGTCACTGCCTCCAAGCTGATAGTCCCCTAGCCTCAAACAGCTCGCTTCTACTTCCTTCCAAAAATCCACAAACAGGGCTGTCTGTGCAGATCCATATCCACTGTTTCTATCTGCATCTGCCCCACAGAACTCTTCCTACCTTGTCCTGATCTTTTCTTCTCTTCTCCAGTTCCTTCCCACTTGTATCTGTGATTCCTCTGATACTTTGTCAGTTTTGGAATTTCCAGTTTACTGGCTCTAGCCACCTCCTCTCCATGGACATGCAATCCCTTTAGACATCCATTCCCCACCAGGAGGGTCTTAGGGCTCTCCACTTCTTCCTGGAGCAAAGACCTGAACCATCGCACCCACCACCACTCTCCTCCGCTTGGCCGAGCTTGTCCTCACCCTCAACAACTTCTCTTTTAACTCCTCTCATTTTCTTCAGGTAAGAGGGGTTGCCATGGGTACCTGCATGGGCCCTAGTTATACCTGTCTCTACATGGGGTACGTTGAACATTCCTTGTTCCAGTCCTATTCTGGACCCCACCCACGACACTTTCTCTGATACATCGATGATATCATTGGTGCTGCTTCCCTCTCTTGTCAGGAATTGGAAAACTTCACATATTTTGCTTCTAATTTCCACCCTGCCCTCACTTTCACCAGGTCTCTCTCTGACTTCTCGCTTCCCTTTCTCGACATTTCTGGGGAGAAACTGGACGCTAATGTCCATTACAACCCACTGACTCCCACAGCTAGCTGGACTATACATCCTCACACCCCACATCCCATACTCCCAGCTCGTCTGTGTCTGCCCAATCTGCTCTAATAATGCCAACTTCAAAAGGGAGCCTCAAGTTTTATTTTTATTCATTTCTGGGATGTGGGTGTCACTGTCTGGGCCCAGCATTTATTGCCCATCCCTAGTTGCCCCTTGAGAAGGTGGGGGTGATCTGCCTTCTTGAACCGCTGCAGTCCATGTGCTGTGGATTGACCCACAATGCCCTGAGGGAGGGAATTCCAGGATTTTGACCCAGTGACAGGATGGTGAGTGGCTTGGAGGGGAACCTGCAGGAGATTAGGACCCGAGGGCACGTCTTGAGGGTGAAGAGACAACCCTTTAGAACTGAGATGAGGAGGAATATCTTCAGCCAGAGTCGGGGGTGGGGGGGGGGTGTAGATAAATAGGGCTGTGGAAGCCAAGTCACTGAGTGTATTTAAGACAGAGACAGGAGAGTAAGAGGATAAAGGGTTATAGGAAGAAGGCAGGAGAATGAGTTTGGGAAACATATCAGCTATGATTGTTCGGACTTGATAGTTTGAAAGGTTGATTCGGATTCTTTATCTTTTGGACTTATGGAATATCTCTCTGTGTATCTCTCCATTGGTGTTTCTGTCCCTTTCTCTCTGCTACGATTATTTCTGATGTTTGTCCGCTGTTCACCCTTAGCCGTCCATATGAGACCAAGCTGAAGCAGTCCAAGCTCCACAATGGAGCTGTGTGCAATGGTTCCATTCCTGATGGGCCCAATTACATAACCACCCCATCTTCAGCTTGTACACCCCAACAAACTAACTCAACTACACAATGGATTATTACAGTCATCAAGAAGTAGGTTGCTGCATAAATGTAGGTTCTATGTCTTGCACAAATTAATCCCTGTTATTAAGAGTGCAGTGAGCGCACTTTGGGAAACAGCTGGTAATTCTCAATCCTGACAGAGCCTGAGGTGTGCAATATGCCAGATAAGGTGAACCCAAAGCATTATGACCAATTTCTCTACAGCCTCAGTGAATCAGAAATGAATCATTTCAACATGACTAAAGGAAGCAATAAAGATTCTTGGGCATTAATTAATATCCAGCATCACCTGCCACACACAAACGCTACATCATCTAACAAAGGTTGAAAAATGCACTGCACAACGCATCAGAAAATGTCATCAATATTTAGAAAGGTACTAAGTTTACTATTTATTAAATGCAGGCATAAAATTCATAAATGCTTTAAATAACAAAACTGGTGACACGTTTTATACATTCATATATACATTTCTGGTTGCAACGGGATCTTGGAGCAGGAGCCTGTCGGGAAGCCGGTGAGTGACTGTTTTTGAATCGTTAAAAAGCTTACCTCGTGAATAGACGGAGGGACGCTGAGCAGGAGCCAACACGGGACTGGTGAGTGAGTGAGGGAATATATTTGTGTGGTTGCGTTACCCGGAACACTACCTGGGTAGTGTCTCCCACCTATCCTCCTCCTCTAACCAAAAAAAAAGGTTCTGTGTGCCTGATTGGTAAGGGAACAAGTTTATTTTTTATTCTTTATTTTTTAACAGTCTCTTTGGGAATTTAGAATAATGGGAACAGAGGTCAGGGCAGTTGAATGTTCCTCCTGCAGAATGTGGGAGGTAAGGGTCACCACTAGTGTCCCTGCTGACTACATCTGTGGGAAGTGCACCCAACTCCAGCTCCTTGAAAACCGCGTTAGGGAACTGGAGCTGGAGCTGGATGAACTTCGGATCATTCGGGAAGCAGAGGGGGTTATTGAGAGGAGTTACAGGGAGGTAGTCACTCCTCAGGTACAGGAAAAAGGCAAATGGGTTACGGTCAGGGGACGGAAAGGGAACCGGCAGGGAGTGCAGGGATCCCCTGTGGCCATTCCCCTCAACAATAAGTATACCGTTTTGGATACTGTTGGGGGGGGGGACTTATCAGGGGAAAGCAGTGGGGCACAGGTCTCTGGCACAGAGGCTGTCCCTGCTGCTCAGAAGGGAAGGGGGAAGAGGAGCAGAGCAGTAGTCATTGGGGACTCCACAGTTAGGGGGACAGATAGGAGGCTCTGTGGGGATGAGGGAGACTCACGGTTGGTGTGTTGCCTCCCAGGTGCCAGGGTGCATGATGTCTCTGATCGTGTTTTTGGGATCCTTAAGGGTGAGGGAGGGCAGCCCCAAGTCGTGGTCCACATTGGCACCAACGACATAGGTAGGAAGAGAGATGGGGATTTAAGGCAGAAATTCAGGGAGCTAGGATGGAAGCTGAGAGCTAGGATGAACAGAGTTGTTGTCTCTGGTTTGTTGCCCGTGCCACGTGCTAGTGAGGCGAGGAATAGGGAGAGAGAGGAGTTGAACACATGGCTACAGGGATGGTGCAGGAGGGAGGGTTTTGAATTCTTGGATAATTGGGGCTCTTTCTGGGGTAGGTGGGACCTCTACAAGCAGGATGGTCTTCACCTGAACCAGAGGGGTACAAATATCCTGGGGGGATATTCGCTAAGGCTATTTGGGTGGGTTTAAACTAATTCAGCAGGGGGATGGGCACCAAAATTGTAGTTTGACTATAGAAAAGGTTGAGAGTAGGGAGGTCCGAAATAAAATTTCAGGGAAGCAAGATGGCACCAGCAAGCAAGAAGTTGGTTTGAAGTGTGTCTACTTCAATGCCAGGAGCGTCCGGAATAAGGTGGGTGAACTTGCAGCATGGGTTAGTACCTGGGACTTCGATGTTGTGGCCATTTCGGAGACTTGGATAGAGCAGGGACAGGAATAGTTGTTGCAGGTTCCAGGATTTAGATGTTTCAGTAAGAACAGAGAAGATGGTAAAAGGGGCGGAGGTGTGGCATTGTTGGTCAAGGACAGTATTATAGTTGCAGAAGGGATGCTTGCGGACTCATCAACTGAGGTAGTATGGGCTGAGGTTAGAAACAGGAAAGGAGAGGTCACCCTGTTGGGAGTTTTCTATAGGCCTCCGAATAGTTCCAGAGATGTAGAGGAAAGGATAGCAAAGACGACACAAAGGTTGGAGGTGTCGTTGACAGTGTAGAGGGCTGTTGTAGGCTGCAGTGGGACAGTTACAGGATGCAGAGATGGGCTGAGAGGTGGCAGATGGAGTTCAACCTGGATAAATGCGAGATGATGCATTTCGGAAGGTCGAATTTGAAAGCTGAATATAGGATTAAGGATAGGATTCTTGGCAGTGTGGAGGAACAGAGGGATCTTGGTGTGCAGATACATAGATCCCTTAAAATGGCCACCCAAGTGGACAGGGTTGTTAAGAAAGCATATGGTGTTTTGGCTTTCATTAACAGGGGGATTGAGTTTAAGAGTCGTGAGATCTTGTTGCAGCTCTATAAAACTTTGGTCAGACCGCACTTGGAATACTGCGTCCAGTTCTGGTCGCCCTATTATAGGAAAGACGTGGATGCTTTGGAGAGGGTTCAGAGGAGGTTTACCAGGATGCTGCCTGGACTGGAGGGCTTATCTTATGAAGAGAGGTTGACTGAGCTCAGACTTTGTTCATTGGAGAAAAGGAGGAGGAGAGGGGACCTAATTGAGGTATACAAGATAATGAGAGGCATAGATAGAGTTGATAGCCAGAGACTATTTCCCAGGGCAGAAATGGCTAACACGAGGGGCCATAGTTTTAAGCTGGTTGGAGGAAAGTATAGAGGGGATGTCAGAGGCGGGTTCTTTACACAGAGAGTTGTGAGAGCATGGAATGCCTTGCCAGCAGCAGTTGTGGAAGCAAGGTCATTGGGGTCATTTAAGAGACTGCTGAACATGCACATGGTCACAGAAATTTGAGGGTGCATACATGAGGATCAATGGTCGGCACAACATCGTGGGCTGAAGGGCCTGTTCTGTGCTGTACTGTTTTATGTTCTATGTTCTATGTTCTATGATTCTCGATAGGAGTGAGAGAGACAGGGTAGTTGTCATGGGGGCTTCAACTTTCCAAATATTGACTGGGAGCACTATAGTTCGAGTACTATAGATGGGTCAGTTTTTTGTCCAGTGTGTGCAGGAGGGCTTCCTGACACAGTATATAGATAGGCCAACAAGAGGCGAAGCCACATTAGATTTCGGACTGGGTAATGAGCCCGACCAGGTGTTAGATTTGGAAGTAGGTGAGCACTTTGGTGATAGCGATCACAATTCTGTTATGTTTACTTTAGTGATGGAAAGGGATAGGTATATACCACTGGGCAAGAATTATAGCTGGGGGAAAGGCAATTATGATGAGATTAGGCAAGATTTCGGGAGCATAGGATGGGGAAGGAAACTGCAGGGGATGGGCACATTAGAAATGTGGAGCTTATTCAAGGAAAAGCTCCTGTGTGTCCTGGATAAGTATGTACCTGTCAGGCAGGGAGGAAGCTGCAGAGTGTGGGAGCCATGGTTTACGAAGGTGGAGGAATCTCTGGTCAAGAGGAAGCAGAAGGCTTATGTTAGGATGAGATGTGAAGGCTCAGTTAGGGCACTTGAGGGCTACGAGGTAGCCAGGAAAGACCTAAAGAGAGAGCTCAGAAGAGCCAGGAGGAGACATGAGAAGTTGTTGGCCGGATAGGATCAGGGTAAACCCTAAGGCTTTCTATAGGTATTTAAGGAATAAAAGAATGACGAAAGTAAGATGAGGCCCAATCAAGGATAGTAGTGGTAAGTTGTGTGTGGAGTCAGATGAGATAGGGGAAGCACTAAATGAATATTTTTCAACAGTATTCACTCTAGAAAATGACAATGTTGTCGAGGAGAATACTGAGATACAGGCTAATAGACTAGGTGGGATTGAGGTTCACAAGGAAGAGGTTAAGGTGAAGCTGTACAAAACTCTGGTGCGGCCGCACTTGGAGTATTGTGTACAGTTCTGGTCACCACATTATAAGAAGGATGTGGAAGCTTTGGAAAGGGTGCGGAGGAGATTTACTAGGATGTTGCCTGGTATGGAGGGAAGGTCTTATGAGGAAAAGCTGAGGGACTTGAGGCTGTTTTCATTAGAGAGAAGAAGGTTGAGAGGTGACTTAATTGAAACATATAAAATAATCAGAGGGTTAGATAGGGTCGATAGGGAGAGCCTTTTTCCTAGGATGGTGATGGCGAGCACGAGGGGGCATAGCTTTAAATTGAGGGGTGAAAGATATAGGACAGATGTCAGAGGTAGTTTCTTTACTCAGAGAGTAGTAAGGGAGTGGAACGCTTTGCCTGCAACGGTAGTAGATTCGCCAACTTTAGGTACATTTAAGTTGTCATTGGACAAGCATATGGACGTACATGGAATAGTGTAGGTTAGATGGGCTTGAGATCGGTATGACAGGTCGGCACAACATCGAGGGCTGAAGGGCCTGTACTGTGCTGTAATGTTCTATGTTAAACTACACCTTGGTGTTTAGATCCAGGGCTGAGTCTAAGCCAACATCAAATATCCCAAATATATCAAACATACCAATGCACACCCCAAATACACAGCGACACGCACACCCCAAATACACAGCGACACGCACACCCCAAATACACAGCAACACACACGCACACCCCTAATACACAACATCACGTAGACCCCAAATACACAGCAACAGACACGCACACCCCAAATACACAGCAACAGACACGCACACCCCAAATACACAGCAACACACACGCACACCCCAAATACACAGCAACACACACGCACGCCCCAAATACACAGCAACACGCACACCCCAAATACACAGCAACACGCTCACCCCAAATACCCAGCAACGCACACGCACACCCCAAATACACAGCAGCACGCACACCTCAAATACACAGCAACATGCACACGCACACCCCAAATACACAGCAACGCACACGCACACCGCAAATACACAGCAACACGCACACCGCAAATACACAGCAACACGCACACCGCAAATACACAGCAACACGCACACCCCAAATACACAGCAACACCCCAAATACACAGCAACACACACGCATACCTCAAATACACAGCAACACGCACACCCCAAACATACAGCAACACACACGCACACCCCAAATACACAGCAACACGCACACCCCAAATACACAGCAACACGCACACCGCAAATACACAGCGACACGCACACCGCAAATACACAGCAACACACACGCACACCGCAAATACACAGCGACACGCACACCGCAAATACACAGCGACACGCACACCCCAAATATACAGCAACACACACGCACACCGCAAATACACAGCGACACGCACACCCCAAATATACAGCAACACACACGCACACCGCAAATACACAGCGACACGCACACCGCAAATACACAGCGACACGCACACCCCAAATACACAGCGACACGCACACCCCAAATATACAGCAACACACACGCACACCGCAAATACACAGCGACACGCACACCGCAAATACACAGCGACACGCACACCCCAAATACACAGCGACACGCACACCCCAAATATACAGCAACACATACACAGACCCAAAATACACAGCAACACACACGCACACCAAATACACAGCAACGCACACGCACACCCCAAATACACAGCAACGCACACGCACACCCCAAATACACAGCAACACGCACACCGCAAATACACAGCAACACACACGCACACCGCAAATACACAGCGACACGCACACCGCAAATACACAGCGACACGCACACCGCAAATACACAGCGACACGCACACCGCAAATACACAGCGACACGCACACCGCAAATACACAGCGACACGCACACCCCAAATATACAGCAACACACACGCACACCGCAAATACACAGCGACACGCACACCGCAAATACACAGCGACACGCACACCCGAAATACACAGCGACACGCACACAGACCCAAAATACACAGCAACACACACGCACACCAAATACACAGCAACGCACACGCACACCCCAAATACACAGCAACGCACACGCACACCCCAAATACACAGCAACACGCACACCCCAAATACACAGCAACACGCACACCCCAAATACACAGCAACACGCACACCGCAAATACACAGCAACACACACGCACACCCCAAATACACAGCGACACGCACACCGCAAATACACAGCGACACGCACACCGCAAATACACAGCGACACGCACACCGCAAATAAACAGCGACACGCACACCCCAAATACACAGCGACACGCACACCCCAAATATACAGCAACACACACGCACACCGCAAATACACAGCGACACGCACACCGCAAATACACAGCGACACGCACACCCGAAATACACAGCGACACGCACACCCCAAATATACAGCAACACATACACAGACCCAAAATACACAGCAACACACACGCACACCAAATACACAGCAACGCACACGCACACCCCAAATACACAGCAACACGCACACCCCAAATACACAGCAACACGCACACCCCAAATACACAGCAACACGCACGCACACCGCAAATACACAGCAACACACACGCACACTGCAAATACACAGCGACACGCACACAGCAAATACACAGCGACACGCACACCGCAAATACACAGCAACACATACGCACTCCCCAAATCCACAGCAACACATACGCACTCCCCAAATCCACAGCAACACAGACGCACACCCCAAATCCACAGCAACATGCACACGCACACCCCAAATACACAGCAACACGCACACCGCAAATACACAGCAACAAATACGCACTCCCCAAATCCACAGCAACACATACGCACACCCCAAATCCACAGCAACATGCACATGCACACCGCAAATACACAGCAACACGCACACCGCAAATACACAGCAACACGCACACCCCAAATACACAGCAACACACACGCACACCCCAAATACACAGCAACACACACACCCCAAACATACAGCAACACACACGCACACCCCAAATACACAGCAACACGCACACCCCAAATACACAGCAACACGCACACCCCAAATACCCAGCAACGCACACGCACACCCCAAATACACAGCAACACGCACACCCCAAATACACAGCGACACGCACACCCCAAATACACAGCGACACGCACACCCCAAATACACAGCGACACGCACACCCCAAATACACAGCGACACGCACACCCCAAATACACAGCGACACGCACACCCCAAATACACAGCGACACGCACACCCCAAATACACAGCGACACGCACACCCCAAATATACAGCAATACATACACAGGCCCAAAATACACAGCAACACACACGCACACCAAATACACAGCAATGCACACGCACACCCCAAATACACAGCAACGCACACGCACACCCCAAATACACAGCAACACGCACACCCCAAATACACAGCAACACGCACACCCCAAATACACAGCAACACGCACACCCCAAATACACAGCAACACGCACACTGCAAATACACAGCAACACGCACACCGTAAATACACAGCAACACGCACACCCCAAATACACAGCAACACACACGCACACCCCAAATACACAGCAACACACACGCACACCCCAAATATACAGCAACACACACGCACACCCCAAATACACAGCAACACGCACACCCCAAATACACAGCAACACGCACACCCCAAATACACAGCAACACGCACACCCCAAATACACAGCAACACGCACACCCCAAATACACAGCAACACGCACACTGCAAATACACAGCAACACGCACACCGTAAATACACAGCAACACACACGCACACCCCAAATACACAGCAACACACACGCACACCCCAAATACACAGCAACACGCACACCCCAAACATACAGCAACACACACGCACACCCCAAATACACAGCAACACGCACACCCCAAATACACAGCAACGCACACGCACACCCCAAATACACAGCAACACGCACACCCCAAATACACAGCAACACGCACACCGCAAATACACAGCAACACGCACGCACACCCCAAATACACAGCGACACGCACACCCCAAATACACAGCGACACGCACACCCCAAATATACAGCAACACATACACAGACCCAAAATACACAGCAACACACACGCACACCAAATACACAGCAACGCACACGCACACCAAATACACAGCAACGCACACGCACACCCCAAATACACAGCAACGCACACGCACACCCCAAATACACAGCAACACGCACACCCCAAATACACAGCAACACGCACACCCCAAATACACAGCAACACGCACGCACACCGCAAATACACAGCGACACACACACCGGAAATACACAGCGACACGCACACCCCAAATACACAGCGACACGCACACCCCAAATACACAGCGACACATACACAGACCCAAAATACACAGCAACGCACACGCACACCAAATACACAGCAACGCACACGCACACCGCAAATACACAGCGACACGCACACCGCAAATACACAGCGACACGCGCACACCCCAAATACACAGCGACACGTGCACCGCAAATACACAGCGACACGCGCACACCGCAAATACACAGCGACACGCGCACACCGCAAATACACAGCGACACGCGCACCCCAAATACACAGCAACACACACGCACACCCCAAATATACAGCAACACACACGCACACCCCAAATACACAGCAACACGCACACCCCAAATACACAGCAACACGCACACCCCAAATACACAGCAACACGCACACCCCAAATACACAGCAACACGCACACCCCAAATACACAGCAACACGCACACTGCAAATACACAGCAACACGCACACCGTAAATACACAGCAACACACACGCACACCCCAAATACACAGCAACACACACGCACACCCCAAATACACAGCAACACACACGCACACCCCAAATACACAGCAACACGCACACCCCAAACATACAGCAACACACACGCACACCGCAAATACACAGCAACACGCACACCCCAAATACACAGCAACGCACACGCACACCCCAAATACACAGCAACACGCACACCCCAAATACACAGCAACACGCACACCGCAAATACACAGCAACACGCACGCACACCCCAAATACACAGCGACACGCACACCCCAAATACACAGCGACACGCACACCCCAAATATACAGCAACACATACACAGACCCAAAATACACAGCAACACACACGCACACCAAATACACAGCAACGCACACGCACACCCCAAATACACAGCAACGCACACGCACACCCCAAATACACAGCAACACGCACACCCCAAATACACAGCAACACGCACACCCCAAATACACAGCGACACGCACGCACACCGCAAATACACAGCGACACACACACCGGAAATACACAGCGACACGCACACCCCAAATACACAGCGACACGCACACCCCAAATACACAGCGACACATACACAGACCCAAAATACACAGCAACGCACACGCACACCAAATACACAGCAACGCACACGCACACCGCAAATACACAGCGACACGCACACCGCAAATACACAGCGACACGCGCACACCCCAAATACACAGCGACACGTGCACCGCAAATACACAGCGACACGCGCACACCGCAAATACACAGCGACACGCGCACACCGCAAATACACAGCGACACGCGCACCCCAAATACACAGCAACACACACGCACACCCCAAATATACAGCAACACACACGCACACCCCAAATACACAGCAACACGCACACCCCAAATACACAGCAACACGCACACCCCAAATACACAGCAACACGCACACCCCAAATACACAGCAACACGCACACTGCAAATACACAGCAACACACACACCGTAAATACACAGCAACACACACGCACACCCCAAATACACAGCAACACACACGCACACCCCAAATACACAGCAACACACACGCACACCCCAAATACACAGCAACACGCACACCCCAAACATACAGCAACACACACGCACACCCCAAATACACAGCAACACGCACACCCCAAATACACAGCAACGCACACGCACACCCCAAATACACAGCAACACGCACACCCCAAATACACAGCAACACGCACACCGCAAATACACAGCAACACGCACGCACACCCCAAATACACAGCGACACGCACACCCCAAATACACAGCGACACGCACACCCCAAATATACAGCAACACATACACAGACCCAAAATACACAGCAACACACACGCACACCAAATACACAGCAACGCACACGCACACCCCAAATACACAGCAACGCACACGCACACCCCAAATACACAGCAACACGCACACCCCAAATACACAGCAACACGCACACCCCAAATACACAGCAACACGCACACCGCAAATACACAGCAACACGCACACCCCAAATACACAGCAACACGCACGCACACCGCAAATACACAGCGACACACACACCGGAAATACACAGCGACACGCACACCCCAAATACACAGCGACACGCACACCCCAAATACACAGCGACACATACACAGACCCAAAATACACAGCAACGCACACGCACACCAAATACACAGCAACGCACACGCACACCGCAAATACACAGCGACACGCACACCGCAAATACACAGCGACACGCGCACACCCCAAATACACAGCGACACGTGCACCGCAAATACACAGCGACACGCGCACACCGCAAATACACAGCGACACGCGCACACCGCAAATACACAGCGACACGCACACCCCAAATACACAGCGACATGCACACCCCAAATACACAGCGACACGCACACCCCAAATACACAGCGACACATACACAGACCCAA
Organism: Stegostoma tigrinum; assembly: GCF_030684315.1. NCBI lineage: Eukaryota > Metazoa > Chordata > Chondrichthyes > Orectolobiformes > Stegostomatidae > Stegostoma > Stegostoma tigrinum. The sequence goes on from NC_081360.1 coordinate 106,503,795, forward strand.
AATACACAGCAATGCACACGCACACCAAATACACAGCAACGCACACGCACACCGCAAATACACAGCGACACGCACACCGCAAATACACAGCGACACGCGCACACCCCAAATACACAGCGACACGCGCACCCCAAACATACAGCAACACACACGCACACCCCAAATACACAGCAACACGCACACCCCAAATACACAGCAACGCACACGCACACCCCAAATACACAGCAACACGCACACCCCAAATACACAGCAACACGCACACCGCAAATACACAGCAACACGCACGCACACCCCAAATACACAGCGACACGCACACCCCAAATACACAGCGACACGCACACCCCAAATATACAGCAACACATACACAGACCCAAAATACACAGCAACACACACGCACACCAAATACACAGCAACGCACACGCACACCCCAAATACACAGCAACGCACACGCACACCCCAAATACACAGCAACGCACACGCACACCCCAAATACACAGCAACACGCACACCCCAAATACACAGCAACACGCACACCGCAAATACACAGCAACACGCACACCCCAAATACACAGCAACACGCACGCACACCGCAAATACACAGCGACACACACACCGGAAATACACAGCGACACGCACACCCCAAATACACAGCGACACGCACACCCCAAATACACAGCGACACATACACAGACCCAAAATACACAGCAACGCACACGCACACCAAATACACAGCAACGCACACGCACACCGCAAATACACAGCGACACGCACACCGCAAATACACAGCGACACGCGCACACCCCAAATACACAGCGACACGTGCACCGCAAATACACAGCGACACGCGCACACCGCAAATACACAGCGACACGCGCACACCGCAAATACACAGCGACACGCACACCCCAAATACACAGCGACATGCACACCCCAAATACACAGCGACACGCACACCCCAAATACACAGCGACACATACACAGACCCAAAATACACAGCAATGCACACGCACACCAAATACACAGCAACGCACACGCACACCGCAAATACACAGCGACACGCACACCGCAAATACACAGCGACACGCGCACACCCCAAATACACAGCGACACGCGCACCGCAAATACACAGCGACACGCGCACACCCCAAATACACAGCGACACACGCACTCCCCAAATCCACAGCAACACATACGCACTCCCCAAATCCACAGCAACACATACGCACACCCCAAATCCACAGCAACACATACGCACACCCCAAATCCACAGGTTCACAATCAAACTGAGACAAACACATGCACAAACATACATTATTGAATTTAAACACGCAAACATACTGCCATGGCACACTTCTGTGTCTCCCATAGCACTGAAAGAGTCCAAACAATTCGTTCCTGTGTAGGCTTAATGCTGAAAGAGGGCTTGCTGTGGGAAACTCATACCTGACAAGTGTATTGGAGTTATCTGAGGGGGGAACAAGTGTTTATACAAAGGGAAAACAGTGAATGTTTGCTATTTCGATTTTTAGAAATTATTTACTCAGGTCCCACACCTTAGGTTCATCATTAATATCGGAGCCCATGGAGATGGAGCTGGTATATTCACATGCTTAGAGGAGCGGCGGGATCCTCTTCCCTTTAGATAAGATTGGAAACATCAGAGCTGATTCTGAGGGGTTAAATCGAACTACAGTAGCTGTAACAATGGCTAAATAATCCTCAGGAAAAGAGCTGTCAGTATAGATAGTGAATATGTAAACTCAAACAGCTGCACAAATGGAGTATGTTCCTTCAGGATCCTTCTTGAAAAGGAAACAAATCCTCAGGGCCGTCAAGAAAATTCTTCCTCCGTTATTGATAAAGAGAAATCTTTTCATTGGAGGTTCTGAATCCCTTATGTCAAAAGGCATTTCTGGTATTTTTAGTTGAGAGGGATATGGGCCAAACACAGGCAGGTTGGATTAGTTTAGTTTGGGATACTAGATCAATGGGGATGAGTTGGACCGAAGGGTCTGTTGCCATGCTGTACATCTCTCTGACTCTATAAGTAAACTGGTAGAATCATTGACAGACGCTGGAGCAGGTTAGTCACTGATGCCAACTGATTACACTTATCTTCCAAAAGGGTTAATGAAGGAGAAGATATTAAGTGGAGATAAATATGGAAGTTAGAAACCAAATACATTTTCCAGAGCTGGATTAAGGAGCAGCTTGGTCAGCTGATAAGATGCAGTGAGAAGAATGAAACAAATCCCAGCGGATGTGAAAGGAACTGAAATAGTTACAAGAGCAACATCCTGGATTGTTTCCTGACTGTACTGGGACTAGATCTCGGGCTCATCAAGCAGGATGCAAATTTATAAACCAATCCATCGCAAGCATCCTTAAAACTAAAACACCAAAGCAAATCTCAGACAAGCGCAGGCTCCTGGCAAACACCCCGACGGAGGTCCAGACCACTTGTGAGCCAACGATAGACTCGCACGATTCTGAGGCAGAGAGTGTCCAGGAGAATTCCGATGATCAAGCCCAATGCCAAAGAGCCAGCCAAAAAACACCGGCTTCGATCCCTAAACATCGGGACATAGATGATCAGCTTACACAAGCTGAGGAGCTCTTGAGCGCAAGGAAGGACCCGGACATGCTTGCCCTCGGAATCGGACTAGTGGAAAGCATTACCGACCTACTAATGAACAGTAGGAAAAGACAGGACAAAAACAAGAGGCCTCAAAAAGATCGGGCCAAGAAAGACAAAAAGCCCGGTAGCAATGCCGGAGCCAAAAAACGGTGGGCAGCAGGTAAGGCGCTGTTTAGAGCAACACAGCGGCTTTACAAAACCAACCGGCGTCAACTAGCTCGCAAGATCATGGGGGCGCCGACCTCATCTGCTTGTCCTCTCTCAAAAGAGGAATTGGAGACATGTTTCTGTGAGAAACTGTCTGCACCAAACAAGAAATCGAACATCAATAAGTATGCCCCATACACTGACAAAGTCGATGACAGGTCCTTGATGAAACCCATGGAGGTAGAGGAGGTCGAGGCGGCCATCAAGGGGATAGGCGAGAACAGTGCCGCTGGGCCAGATGGCCTGAAACTGCAGGACATAAGAACACTCCATGAGCAGGAGGAAACTCGTCTACCCCGCCTCTTCTCCTTATGGCTAAAGTCAAGCACGATCCCTGATTCACCAAAAAAAAGAGTCAAACGGTCCTGATTCCTAAGTGTGAGGATAAGGAACGCTTGAAAAGCATTGATAACTGGCGACCAATAACCATTGGTCAATGCTGCTCCGGCTATTCACGAAAATAATGGCAAAACGCCTGAGTGAAACAGTCGAAATAAACCCCAGACAAAAGGGTTTCTAGCAGCCACTCCCGGATGCAATGAAAACATTGTTGTCCTTGAAAACATCATCAAGGGAGCAAAATACAATCGTAAGGACCTCGCAGTTGTCTTTGTCGATCGAGCGAAAGCGTTCGACTCGGTTGGGCACAAACTATTGATCAAATCTCTGCAAAGAGTGAAACTACCCAAAGCCTTTGTAAGTCTCATTGAAGACCTATACACTGGCAACACAACAGTGGTGGAAGGGAACGGTAACTCTACCACCCCAATAACCGTTGAGAGGGGCGTGAAGCAGGGCGACCCACTCTCACCAATACTATTTAACATTGCTCTGGATCCATTGGTGTGCTCTCTGGAGAGGGCCAACTCAGGGGTCTCCATGCCCCTGGGCGGCAGAAGAGTCAACTGCTCGACTTTGGCCTTCGCGGATGACATCGCTCTTCTAAGCGACTCACACACTGGTATGGCTAGGAACCTGAAGCTGCTCCAGGCATACTGTGACCATACAGGCCTCAATATTAACACAGCGAAGATGAAGGGATTCCACTTCACTTTTAAAAGGAAAACCTTCTTGTACAATCACTTCGCAAACTGGAAGCTACGGGACGAATCCATAACCTACATACCCCCAGGCGAGACAGAGAAATACCTGGGTGCCCGCATTGATCCATGGGCAGGTATGGCAGAAGGGGAGTGGGAGGAGAAGCTTAAGTCCTGGGTTAAAGGAATACAGGCAGCAACTCTCCGACCACGACAACGGTTGGAGATCCTAAAAGTACATGTCATCCCCTGAATGTACTTCCATCTGTTCCTGACAGAAGCATCACAGACTACTCTTATAAAGCTGGACCAAATAATCCGTAACGCCACCAAAGAATTCCTACACCTACCACCTCATACCGCAGACGGAATGCCATTTGCTAGCAACAGGAACGGTGGTCTAGGCGTCCCAAAACTCGAAGTGCAAATACCATCTGTGATTGTCCGCAAACGCGAGGCACTAGGCATGTCCAGTGATGTGGTCATTCGGGCCTCCTTTCAATATAAAGGAGAGAGCAACACAGAGACTGTTGCAGGACTGCGTGAGCTCAAGGTCCTAAAGGAAATTGAAAATTTCCAACCCAATAGCCGCAGTAGCGGCGAGGGGGAAATAGACCTGATGACTGACACCCAGGACATGATGCCGGCACTCCAGAAGGCAAACGCGGGACGACCAAAGCCACCCAATGTGCTCCTGAGATGCTGCTTGGCCTGCTGTGTTCATCCAGCCTCACATTTTATTATCTTACCACCCAATAGGTATGTAGGCTGGAGGGAGTGGGACTTCGACACATGGCAAAAGCTGGAATGTCAAGGGGCAGGCATCCAGTACTTTAGAGACGACAAGATCTCTAACTCTTGGACCAAGGCCGGAGTACAACAAAAATCCTCTAGATTTATTAACAGCGTGCTCTTGCGGTGTAATCTATACCCGACGAGAACCACATTATCTAGAGGTAGGCCGAACTGAAACAAACTATGCCGAAGGTGTGAGATGGCAAATGAGCCCATATCACACATCTCAGGATACTGCCCATTCGTTAAGAACGCACAGATCAAACGCCATAACAAGATCGCTGACCAGTTGCAGAAACACATCAGTAAGTACGGCTGGACATCGTACGTGGAGCCCAGTCTGTTTGACAAACATGGCTCCCTATGGAAACCCGATCTCATATTTAGAAAAGACCAGAAGATCGCGGTCGTAGATGTCACAGTGCGGTACAAGAATGACAGTAAAGCACTGGAAACAGCATGGCATGAGAAACGGGAAAAGCATAAACACCTAAATGCCGAGGTCATGGAATTGACGGGAGGTGTGTTGCCCAGATACTTTGGCTTCGTGACGGGCGCACGAGGCAAGTGGCTGGATATGAATAACCGCCTCATGAAATTCCTCGGCATCAAGAGATACGACACGTTTGCCCAAAGGACATCAAGACTCACTTTGTCACTGACACTCGAACTCTTACAACTCTTCAGTGACAAGTGAGCAAAAATCGCAAACGGTGAGGTAAGATCCTCCACCGAGACATAATCCCTACAAATTTGCCAGTAACATCAGTAGGGCCCCGCTGATAGTGACGATAACAACCAGCCTCATATAACACCAGTGTCACCTGGTCCTTGGTCTGCGGTGATGCTAGAGAGTACACAAACATGACTCGGAAAAGGGACTCCCTGGAGTGTTCCAAAATTAGAAAGGAAGCAGTGTCCATGAAATACAACAATTAGATGACTTGGAAATGCAGTTAGCTGAGATTGTTTTTAAAGCCTTAAGCAAAACAGATGAAGGTAAAGGCAATGAGCTGAATGTTTTGGCTTTAATTATTCATAAATTTAGGTTAAAGTTCTCCATCAAAACATTTACTCAGAAATTAAATCCAAACCAGTATCTGAGTGTTAATGAGGGGCTGGACATAATCTCAAATACCAGCCAATGAGGAATATAGAGTATGAGCTGGAAAAGGAGAAAGCTGAGGAGGGATGTGGTAGGAGTTTCTCAGTCATAAGGGATATGGACAGAAGAGAGAGGAAGAAGCTGTTCCCACTCAGAAATGGATCGAGAACTAAAAGCGACAGTTTTAATGTGATTTGTAAAAGAAGCAAATGCAAAGAAAGAATAAAACATTTTCACTGACTGAGTAGTTAGGGAATGGATTGCAATGCCTGGAAATATCATGGAGATAGAATCAACTTTAGCTTTCAAGAGAGCTTTTCTGAAGCAGGGACCCAACCCGAAACATCAACTTTCCTGCTCCTCTGATGCTGCCCGGCCTGTAGTGTTCATCCAGCTCCACGCTGTGTTGTCTCTGACTCCAGCTTCTGCTGTTCTTGTTATCTCTAAGAGAGCTTTATGGGTTTTTTTTATTCATTCACAGGGTGAGGTATTGCTGGCCAGACAGCATTTATTACCCATTCCTAATTGCCCATGGGGCAGTTAAGAGCCAACCACATTGCTGTGGGTCTGGAGTCACATGTAGGCCAGACCAGGTAAGGGTGACAGTTTCCTTCCCTTAAGGACATTAGTGAGCCAAACGGATTTTTCCAACAATCAGCAATAGATTCATGGTCATCATTTGGTTCGTAATTCTAGATATTTTATAGAATTCAAGTTCCACCATCCGCCGTGGTGGGATTCGAACCTGGGTCCCCAGAATGTTATCTGGGTCTCTGGCTTAACAGTCCAGTGATAATACCACTAGGCCATCGCCTCCTCTATTATCAAATATCCATATTACTTAAATTGAACAATGCACAGGATCATGGGGAAAGGCATCTCATGCACTTTATATTCAAGCGCTTTTCATTTCATATACTGTGCATTTCATACAATCACCTGACACAGTGCACATCCTCAAACACTGTAATCTCAGCAAATATTGTCCATCTCATACACTGTGCATCTCATTAACTATGCACACTTACACACATATATACTGCCAATCACACACTGAACACCTCCATACACTGTCTACTGTACATCTTATAAACTGTGAGTTTTGTACACTACTTCATACACATCATATACAGTGTGCATTTACTATACTGTGCACATCTCATGTACAACATTTTCAATGCACACTGTCTCACGTTACTGCACTGCTGATACGCTGTTCATTTCTTACACTGTAAAACTCCTACACAGTTCACGTCATATACTGTAGAATCATAGAATCCCCACGGTGCAGATATAGGCCTTTCAACCCATCAAGTCTGCACTATCCCTCTGAAGAGCATTCCCCCCCCAGATCCAGCATTCCAGATTATCCCCATAACTCCACATTAACCATGGCCAATCTGCCTAGCCAGCACATCTTTGGACTGAGAGAGGAAACCAGAACACCCGGAGGAAACCCACGCAGACACAGGGAGAATGTGCAAACTCCACACAGACAGTCGCCCGAGGCTGGAATCAAACCTGGGTCCCTGGCGCTGTGAGGCTGCAGTGTTAACCACTGAGCCACCATGATTATACTGCACAGCTCATCCACTTCACATCTCACACGCTGCACACTTCATATGCTGTACAGATTATAAACTGTGCCTGTCAAATACCACACATTTCTTACACTGTACATCTACACTCTGTACATCTCATACACTTTATGTCTAATACGCTGTACGTCTCATATTCTGTAAACCTCATTCTTCAAGGAACACTCTGCCAACACTAAATTCTTCATCCATTTTCACTCAAAATATGTCTCATTCTCTGAATAATTCCAGTGACCATAAGTAGTTCTGTTGCATCCTTTTCTTCACCTGAAAGTCTGATTCTCCCCCGTCCAGCCTCTTTCTCACTATTTGCTCCTGTAATAAATTCTGGATTCAATTTTAATTCAGGAACAAAAACAAAGTTGCTGGAAAAGCTCAGCAGGTCTGACAGCATCTGTGGAGGAGAAGGGTTCTGAGGAAGGGTCACTGGGCCTGAAGTATTAACTCTGTTTCTCCTCCACAGATGCTGACAGACCTGCTGAGCTTTTCCAGCAACTTCTGTTTTTGTTTCAGAACTGATGGTGGCTGGGAAAACGTCAGTTTATATGCAGAAAACAGGGAGGTGGGTGGGGTAGGGAGTAAATGATAGGATAGAGTATAAAGAGAGAGAGGCAATTGGACAGACAAAGGAGTTGCTAACGATCTGGCTGGGAGGGTGAATAGTTGTTAATGGGGACTGTTAGTGACTAACAACAAGGGGTGTGTAATGGCAGGCTGTGTGGTAACAAGGCCAGGTGTGTGGGGTGGGGGCTGGGACGTGGGGGAGTTTAGGCCCTAAAATTATTGAACTCAATATTGAGTCCAGAGGGCTGTAGGCTCCCCAAGTGGAAAATGAGCTTGTGCTGGGCTTCGCTGGAACATCCTCACACCCTACTTCCTGTAAAGACTCCATCCCATTCTCTCAGTTCCTCTGTCTCCGTCGCATATGTTCAGATGAGGCCAACTTCGACAAGGGAGCCTCCGAAATGTCCACCTTCTTCCTCAACTGACGTTTCCCCAGCTCCGTTGTCGACAGGGTCTAACACATCTCCCGCACTTCAGCCCTCACCCCTTCTCTTCCCTCCCGCAACAGCGATAGGGTTCCCCTTATCCTCACCTACCATCCCACCAGCACCCACATCCAGAAGATCATCAGATGCCATTTCTGCCACCTCCAGCCAGATACCACCACCAGACACATATTCCCCTCCCCTCCCTTATCCGCCTTCTGCAGGGACCGTTCTCTCTGGGACACCCTGGCCCACACTTCCTTTACCCCCAACACCTCCCCACAGCCCTACGACACCCTCCCCTGTAACCGGCGAAGGGGCAACACCTGCCCATTTACCTCCTCCCTTCCCAGTATCCAAGGGCCCAAACATACCTTCCAGGTGAAGCAACGCTTCACCTGCACTTCCCAGAATCTAGTCTACTGCGTTCACTGCTCACAATGTGGTCTCCTCTACATTGGGAAAACGAAGCTTAGATGTTCTACGAAGCGGTTGCCCAGTCTATGTTCTGCTCGCAAAAAAGACCCTGAACTACCTGTTGCCTGCCACTACAATACATCACCTTGCTCCCTGGCCAACATCTCTGTCTCCGGCTTGCTACAGTGTTCCAGTGAAAGAAGGGTCTCAACCCAAAATGTCAACTTTCCTCCTCCCCAGTTGCTGCTTGGCCTGCTGTGCTCATCCAGCCCCACACCGTGTTATCTCTAATGTTCTGGGGACCCAGGTTTAAAACCCACCATGGCAGATGGTGGAATTTGAATTCAAAAAGTAAAGTCTGGAGTTAAGATCCTATTGGTGACCATGAATCCATTGTCAATTGTCGGAAAAACCCATCTGGTTCACTAATGTCCTTTAGGGAAGGAAACTGCCATCCTTACCTGGTCTGGCCCACATGTGACTCCAGACTCACAGCAATGTGGATGGCTCTTAACTGCCCTCTGGGTAATTAGGGATGGGCAATAAATGCTGCCTGGTCAGTGATACCCTCATCCCATGAATGAATTAAAAACATACACAGATAATAACACAGACAGACAGAAACAGGTGCACAGTTGGGACTTAGATCACCTGTTTTGGTTATTAACAATGCTTACTTTCCAGAGGCCTCTCTGTAATTTTAAACTACACATTGCAGCGATTAAACCTGTCAGTCAGTTAAGATTACATCAGATAGCTACTGTATAACATTAACACCATCTGTCCAGAGGGAAGCCTCTTGTCAAATGTTCTGTGTAAAATATGTATTTAAAGTGTATCTTTGTTCTCATCTTGACTGGCCTTGACTCTGTGCTTGCAGAGTTTGATCACTGGAATGGTCTCAACACGATCAGGTCAGAATCGAAATGGACTGTCACAACGTGGAAACGAGAAAGTCCTTCACTGCTTTATGTTGAGGTGTCCCACTCCCACAGCACAAAGAACATTCCAGAAACTCCTGTCATTCACAGGATTGTGGGGGTCACCATCTGGCCCAACATTTATGGTCCTTCCCAGAGGGGCACCTAAGATATTGCTGTGAGTCTGGAGTCAGTTCTGGTCACCGCATTATAAGAAGGATGTGGAAGCTTTGGAAAGGGTGCAGAGGAGATTTACTAGGATGTTGCCTGGTATGGAGTGAAGGTCTTACAAGGAAAGGCTGAGGGACTTGAGGCGGTTTTCGTGAGAGAGAAGAAGGTTGAGAGGTGACTTAACTGAAACATATAAAATAATCAGAGGGTTAGATAGGGTCGATAGGGAGAGCCTTTTTCCTAGGATGGTGACGGCGAGCACGAGGGGGCATAGCTTTAAATTGAGGGGTGAAAGATATAGGACAGATGTCAGAGGTGGTTTCTTTACTCAGAGAGTAGTAAGGGAATGGAACGCTTTGCCTGCAACGGTAGTAGATTCGCCAACTTTAGGTACATTTAAGTTGTCATTGGACAAGCATATGGACGTACATGGAATAGTGTAGGTTAGATGGGCTTGAGATTGGTATGACAGGTCGGCACAACATCGAGGGCCGAAGGGCCTGTACTGTGCTGTAATGTTCTATGTTCTATGTTCATGTGTAGATCAGACCAAGTAAGGATGGCAGTTTCCTTCCCTGAAGGGCATTACTGAATGGTGTTTATAAACAATGGTAATGAGCAACTGGTTTTTAATTCCAGAGTTTGGTTGAATTCAGATTTCACCAGGTACAATAGGTCCACGGCCAGCATCATCTCCCTGGACCTATACTTATCCCTGGAACATCTGGGTAACAAACATACGTATATCAGGTGAGATAACATGGTGTGAAGCTGGATGAACACAGCAGGCCAAGCAGCATTAGAGGAGCAGGAAAGCTGACATTGGGTTCCTACTTATCAACTACTGCTCTGCCTTCAGCATTATAATCCCAACCAAACTCATCTCCAAACTCCACCCTCTGCAACTGGAGCCTCAAATTCCTGACCCACAGACTGCAATCAGTGAAGATAGGCAACTGCACCTCCTCCACGATAACACTGAACAGCAGCAGCCCACAAGGATGCAGACTCAACCCCTTACTACACTGTAACAGGGTGTGTGGCCAAATTTCATCCAAATTCCATCTACAAATTCACAAATGACACCACTCAATTACTAGGGGTCATGAGTTCAAAGTGAGAGGAGGAAAGTTTTAGGGAGATATGCGTGGAAAGTTCTTTACACAGAGGGTGGTGGGTGCCTGGAATGCGTTGCCAGCGGAGGTGGTAGATGCAGACACGTTAGCGTCTTTTAAGATATATTTGGACGGGTACATGGATGGGCAGGGGGCAAATGGATACAGACCGTTAGAAAATAGATGACAGGTTAGACAGAGGATCTCGATTGGCACAGGCTTGGAGGGCCGAAGGGCCTGTTCCTGTGCTGTAGGTTTCTTTGTCCTTTGCTCTGTGAGTGAGCTGGGAGTTTACTGAGGCTGAGCTCCAGAAACGGCTCATCAAATCGGAGGAAAACCTGGATGTGGTCGACTGTCTCAGAGGAGCTTAATCAATGAGACGGAGTGACATCTGTCAGACTTCAGTCCCAAACCCTTCCCACTAACTACCGACCCCCGACTCCCCCAGTGACTACCGACCCCCGACTCCCCCAGTAACTACCGACCCCCGACTCCCCCAGTAACTACCGACCCCCGACTCCCCCAGTGACTACCGACCCCCGACTCCCCGAGTAACTACCGACCCCCGACACCCCCAGTAACTACCGACCCCCGACTCCCCCAGTGACTACCGACCCCCGACTCCCCCAGTGACTACCGACCCCCGACTCCCCCAGTAACTACCGACCCCCGACACCCCCAGTAACTACCGACCCCCGACTCCCCCAGTAACTACCGACCCCCGACACCCCCAGTAACTACCGACCCCCGACACCCCGAGTAACTACCGACCCCCGACTCCCCGAGTAACTACCGACCCCCGACTCCCCCAGTAACTACCGACCCCCGACACCCCGAGTAACTACCGACCCCCGACTCCCCGAGTAACTACCGACCCCCGACTCCCCCAGTAACTACCGACCCCCGACTCCCCGAGTAACTACCGACCCCCGACTCCCCCAGTAACTACCGACCCCCGACTCCCCCAGTAACTACCGACCCCCGACTCCCCCAGTAACTACCGACCCCCGACTCCCCCAGTAACTACCGACCCCCGACTCCCCGAGTAACTACCGACCCCCGACACCCCCAGTAACTACCGACCCCCGACTCCCCGAGTAACTACCGACCCCCGACACCCCGAGTAACTACCGACCCCCGACTCCCCGAGTAACTACCGACCCCCGACACCCCCAGTAACTACCGACCCCCGACTCCCCCAGTAACTACCGACCCCCGACTCCCCGAGTAACTACCGACCCCCGACTCCCCGAGTAACTACCGACCCCCGACACCCCCAGTAACTACCGACCCCCGACACCCCCAGTAACTACCGACCCCCGACTCCCTCAGTAACTACCGACCCCCGACTCCCCGAGTAACTACCGACCCCCGACTCCCCGAGTAACTACCGACCCCCGACACCCCAGTAACTACCGACCCCCGACTCCCCGAGTAACTACCGACCCCCGACTCCCCCAGTAACTACCGACCCCCGACTCCCCCAGTAACTACCGACCCCCGACTCCCCCAGTAACTACCGACCCCCGACTCCCCCAGTAACTACCGACCCCCGACACCCCCAGTAACTACCGACCCCCGACACCCCCAGTAACTACCGACCCCCGACTCCCTCAGTAACTACCGACCCCCGACACCCCAGTAACTACCGACCCCCGACTCCCCGAGTAACTACCGACCCCCGACTCCCCCAGTAACTACCGACCCCCGACACCCCCAGTAACTACCGACCCCCGACTCCCCCAGTAACTACCGACCCCCGACTCCCCCAGTAACTACCGACCCCCGACTCCCCGAGTAACTACCGACCCCCGACACCCCCAGTAACTACCGACCCCCGACTCCCCCAGTAACTACCGACCCCCGACTCCCCGAGTAACTACCGACCCCCGACACCCCGAGTAACTACCGACCCCCGACACCCCGAGTAACTACCGACCCCCGACTCCCCGAGTAACTACCGACCCCCGACACCCCGAGTAACTACCGACCCCCGACACCCCCAGTAACTACCGACCCCCGACTCCCCCAGTAACTACCGACCCCCGACTCCCCGAGTAACTACCGACCCCCGACACCCCCAGTAACTACCGACCCCCGACTCCCCCAGTAACTACCGACCCCCGACTCCCCGAGTAACTACCGACCCCCGACTCCCCCAGTAACTACCGACCCCCGACTCCCCGAGTAACTACCGACCCCCGACTCCCCCAGTAACTACCGACCCCCGACTCCCCGAGTAACTACCGACCCCCGACTCCCTCAGTAACTACCGACCCCCGACTCCCCGAGTAACTACCGACCCCCGACTCCCCCAGTAACTACCGACCCCCGACTCCCCGAGTAACTACCGACCCCCGACTCCCCCAGTAACTACCGACCCCCGACTCCCCCAGTAACTACCGACCCCCGACTCCCCGAGTAACTACCGACCCCCGACTCCCCCAGTAACTACCGACCCCCGACTCCCCCAGTAACTACCGACCCCCGACTCCCCCAGTAACTACCGACCCCCGACTCCCCGAGTAACTACCGACCCCCGACTCCCCGAGTAACTACCGACCCCCGACTCCCCGAGTAACTACCGACCCCCGACTCCCCCAGTAACTACCGACCCCCGACTCCCCCAGTAACTACCGACCCCCGACTCCCCCAGTAACTACCGACCCCCGACACCCCCAGTAACTACCGACCCCCGACTCCCCCAGTAACTACCGACCCCCGACTCCCCGAGTAACTACCGAGCCCCGACTCCCCGAGTAACTACCGACCCCCGACTCCCCGAGTAACTACCGACCCCCGACTCCCCCAGTAACTACCGACCCCCGACTCCCTCAGTAACTACAGACCCCCGACTCCCCCAGTAACTACCGACCCCCGACACCCCCAGTAACTACCGACCCCCGACTCCCTCAGTAACTACAGACCCCCGACTCCCCCAGTAACTACCGACCCCCGACTCCCCGAGTAACTACCGACCCCCGACTCCCCGAGTAACTACCGACCCCCGACTCCCTCAGTAACTACAGACCCCCGACTCCCCGAGTAACTACCGACCCCCGACACCCCCAGTAACTACCGACCCCCGACTCCCCGAGTAACTACCGACCCCCGACTCCCCCAGTAACTACCGACCCCCGACTCCCCGAGTAACTACCGACCCCCGACACCCCGAGTAGCTACCGACCCCCGACTCCCCGAGTAACTACCGACCCCCGACACCCTCAGTAACTACCGACCCCCGACACCCCCAGTAACTACCGACCCCCGACTCCCCCAGTAACTACCGACCCCCGACACCCCGAGTAACTACCGACCCCCGACTCCCCCAGTAACTACCGACCCCCGACACCCCGAGTAACTACCGACCCCCGACTCCCCCAGTAACTACCGACCCCCGACTCCCCGAGTAACTACCGACCCCCGACACCCCGAGTAACTACCGACCCCCGACTCCCTCAGTAACTACCGACCCCCGACTCCCCCAGTAACTACCGACCCCCGACTCCCCCAGTAACTACCGACACCCGACTCCCCCAGTAACTACCGACCCCCGACTCCCCCAGTAACTACCGACCCCCGACACCCCCAGTAACTACCGACCCCCGACTCCCCCAGTAACTACCGACCCCCGACTCCCCGAGTAACTACCGACCCCCGACTCCCCCAGTAACTACCGACCCCCGACACCCCAGTAACTACCGACCCCCGACTCCCCGAGTAACTACCGACCCCCGACTCCCCCAGTAACTACCGACACCCGACTCCCCCAGTAACTACCGACCCCCGACTCCCCCAGTAACTACCGACCCCCGACTCCCCGAGTAACTACCGACCCCCGACTCCCCCAGTAACTACCGACCCCCGACTCCCTCAGTAACTACCGACCCCCGACACCCCGAGTAACTACCGACCCCCGACTCCCCGAGTAACTACCGACCCCCGACTCCCCCAGTAACTACCGACCCCCGACACCCCGAGTAACTACCGACCCCCGACTCCCCGAGTAACTACCGACCCCCGACTCCCCCAGTAACTACCGACCCCCGACTCCCCGAGTAACTACCGACCCCCGACACCCCGAGTAACTACCGACCCCCGACACCCCCAGTAACTACCGACCCCCGACTCCCCCAGTAACTACCGACCCCCGACTCCCCGAGTAACTACCGACCCCCGACTCCCCCAGTAACTACCGACCCCCGACTCCCCGAGTAACTACCGACCCCCGACTCCCCCAGTAACTACCGACCCCCGACTCCCCGAGTAACTACCGACCCCCGACTCCCTCAGTAACTACCGACCCCCGACTCCCCCAGTAACTACCGACCCCCGACTCCCCGAGTAACTACCGACCCCCGACTCCCCCAGTAACTACCGACCCCCGACTCCCCGAGTAACTACCGACCCCCGACTCCCCGAGTAACTACCGACCCCCGACACCCCCAGTAACTACCGACCCCCGACTCCCCGAGTAACTACCGACCCCCGACTCCCCCAGTAACTACCGACCCCCGACTCCCCCAGTAACTACCGACCCCCGACTCCCCGAGTAACTACCGACCCCCGACACCCCCAGTAACTACCGACCCCCGACTCCCCGAGTAACTACCGACCCCCGACACCCCCAGTAACTACCGACCCCCGACTCCCCCAGTAACTACCGACCCTCGACACCCCCAGTAACTACCGACCCCCGACTCCCTACCGACCCCCGACTCCCCCAGTAACTACCGACCCCCGACTCCCCGAGTAACTACCGACCCCCGACTCCCCGAGTAACGACCGACCCCCGACACCCCGAGTAACTACCGACCCCCGACACCCCCAGTAACTACCGACCCCCGACTCCCTCAGTAACTACCGACCCCCGACTCCCCGAGTAACTACAAACCCCCGACTCCCCCAGTAACTACCGACACCCGACTCCCTCAGTAACTACCGACCCCCGACACCCCCAGTAACTACCGACCCCCGACTCCCCCAGTAACTACCGACCCCCGACTCCCCGAGTAACTACCGACCCCCGACACCCCCAGTAACTACCGACCCCCGACTCCCCCAGTAACTACCGACACCCGACTCCCCCAGTAACTACCGACCCCCGACACCCCCAGTAACTACCGACCCCCGACACCCCGAGTAACTACCGACCCCCGACACCCCCAGTAACTACCGACCCCCGACACCCCCAGTAACTACCGACCCCCGACTCCCCGAGTAACTACCGACCCCCGACTCCCCCAGTAACTACCGACCCCCGACTCCCCCAGTAACTACCGACCCCCGACACCCCCAGTAACTACCGACCCCCGACTCCCCGAGTAGCTACCGACCCCCGACTCCCCGAGTAACTACCGACCCCCGACTCCCCCAGTAACTACCGACCCCCGACTCCCCGAGTAACTACCGACCCCCGACTCCCCGAGTAACTACCGACCCCCGACACCCTCAGTAACTACCGACCCCCGACACCCCCAGTAACTACCGACCCCCGACTCCCCCAGTAACTACCGACCCCCGACACCCCGAGTAACTACCGACCCCCGACTCCCCCAGTAACTACCGACCCCCGACACCCCGAGTAACTACCGACCCCCGACTCCCCCAGTAACTACCGACCCCCGACTCCCCGAGTAACTACCGACCCCCGACACCCCGAGTAACTACCGACCCCCGACTCCCCGAGTAACTACCGACCCCCGACTCCCCCAGTAACTACCGACCCCCGACTCCCCCAGTAACTACCGACACCCGACTCCCCCAGTAACTACCGACCCCCGACTCCCCCAGTAACTACCGACCCCCGACACCCCCAGTAACTACCGACCCCCGACTCCCCCAGTAACTACCGACCCCCGACTCCCCGAGTAACTACCGACCCCCGACTCCCCCAGTAACTACCGACCCCCGACACCCCAGTAACTACCGACCCCCGACTCCCCGAGTAACTACCGACCCCCGACTCCCCCAGTAACTACCGACCCCCGACTCCCCGAGTAACTACCGACCCCCGACTCCCCGAGTAACTACCGACCCCCGACTCCCCCAGTAACTACCGACCCCCGACTCCCCGAGTAACTACCGACCCCCGACTCCCCCAGTAACTACCGACCCCCGACTCCCCGAGTAACTACCGACCCCCGACTCCCCCAGTAACTACCGACCCCCGACTCCCTCAGTAACTACCGACCCCCGACACCCCGAGTAACTACCGACCCCCGACTCCCCGAGTAACTACCGACCCCCGACTCCCCGAGTAACTACCGACCCCCGACACCCCGAGTAACTACCGACCCCCGACTCCCCGAGTAACTACCGACCCCCGACACCCCCAGTAACTACCGACCCCCGACTCCCCCAGTAACTACCGACCCCCGACTCCCCGAGTAACTACCGACCCCCGACTCCCCCAGTAACTACCGATCCCCGACACCCCGAGTAACTACCGACCCCCGACACCCCCAGTAACTACCGACCCCCGACTCCCCGAGTAACTACCGACACCCGACTCCCCCAGTAACTACCGACCCCCGACACCCCCAGTAACTACCGACCCCCGACTCCCCGAGTAACTACCGACCCCCCGACTCCCCCAGTAACTACCGACCCCCGACTCCCCCAGTAACTACCGACCCCCGACTCCCCCAGTAACTACCGACCCCCGACTCCCCGAGTAACTACCGACCCCCGACTCCCCCAGTAACTACCGACCCCCGACTCCCCGAGTAACTACCGACCCCCGACACCCCGAGTAACTACCGACCCCCGACTCCCCGAGTAACTACCGACCCCCGACTCCCCGAGTAACTACCGACCCCCGACACCCCCAGTAACTACCGACCCCCGACTCCCCGAGTAACTACCGACCCCCGACACCCCCAGTAACTACCGACCCCCGACTCCCCGAGTAACTACCGACCCCCGACTCCCCGAGTAACTACCGACCCCCGACTCCCCCAGTAACTACCGACCCCCGACTCCCCCAGTAACTACCGACCCCCGACACCCCCAGTAACTACCGACCCCCGACTCCCCCAGTAACTACCGACCCCCGACACCCCCAGTAACTACCGACCCCCGACTCCCCGAGTAACTACCGACCCCCGACTCCCTCAGTAACTACCGACCCCCGACACCCCGAGTAACTACCGACCCCCGACACCCCCAGTAACTACCGACCCCCGACTCCCTCAGTAACTACAGACCCCCGACTCCCCGAGTAACTACCGACCCCCGACTCCCCCAGTAACTACCGACCCCCGACACCCCCAGTAACTACCGACCCCCGACACCCCCAGTAACTACCGACCCCCGACTCCCCGAGTAACTACCGACCCCCGACTCCCCCAGTAACTACCGACCCCCGACACCCCCAGTAACTACCGACCCCCGACTCCCCCAGTAACTACCGACCCTCGACACCCCCAGTAACGACCGACCCCCGACTCCCCCAGTAACTACCGACCCCCGACTCCCTCAGTAACTACCGACCCCCGACACCCCCAGTAACTACCGACCCCCGACTCCCCCAGTAACGACCGACCCCCGACTCCCTCAGTAACTACCGACCCCCGACTCCCTCAGTAACTACCGACCCCCGACACCCCCAGTAACTACCGACCCCCGACACCCCCAGTAACTACCGACCCCCGACTCCCCCAGTAACGACCGACCCCCGACACCCCCAGTGACTACCGACCCCCGACTCCCCCAGTAACTACCGACCCCCGACTCCCCGAGTAACTACCGACCCCCGACTCCCCCAGTAACTACCGACCCCCGACTCCCCGAGTAACTACCGACCCCCGACACCCCCAGTAACTACCGACCCCCGACTCCCCCAGTAACTACCGACCCCCGACACCCCCAGTAACTACCGACCCCCGACACCCCCAGTGACTACCGACCCCCGACTCCCCCAGTAACTACCGACCCCCGACACCCCCAGTAACTACCGACCCCCGACACCCCCAGTGACTACCGACCCCCGACTCCCCCAGTAACTACCGACCCCCGACACCCCCAGTAACTACCGACCCCCGACTCCCCGAGTAACTACAAACCCCCGACTCCCCGAGTAACTACCGACCCCCGACTCCCCGAGTAACTACCGACCCCCGACTCCCCCAGTAACTACCGACCCCCGACACCCCCAGTAACTACCGACCCCCGACTCCCCCAGTAACTACCGACCCCCGACTCCCCGAGTAACTACCGACCCCCGACTCCCCGAGTAACTACCGACCCCCGACTCCCCCAGTAACTACCGACCCCCGACACCCCCAGTAACTACCGACCCCCGACTCCCCCAGTAACTACCGACCCCCGACTCCCCGAGTAACTACCGACCCCCGACACCCCCAGTAACTACCGACCCCCGACTCCCCGAGTAACTACCGACCCCCGACTCCCCCAGTAACTACCGACCCCCGACTCCCCCAGTAACTACCGACCCCCGACTCCCCCAGTAACTACCGACCCCCGACTCCCCCAGTAACTACCGACCCCCGACTCCCCGAGTAACTACCGACCCCCGACTCCCCCAGTAACTACCGACCCCCGACTCCCCGAGTAACTACCGACCCCCGACTCCCCCAGTAACTACCGACCCCCGACTCCCCCAGTAACTACCGACCCCCGACTCCCCGAGTAACTACCGACCCCCGACTCCCCCAGTAACTACCGACCCCCGACACCCCCAGTAACTACCGACCCCCGACTCCCCGAGTAACTACCGACCCCCGACTCCCCCAGTAACTACCGACCCCCGACTCCCTCAGTAACTACCGACCCCCGACACCCCCAGTAACTACCGACCCCCGACACCCCGAGTAACTACCGACCCCCGACTCCCCCAGTAACTACCGACCCCCGACACCCCCAGTAACTACCGACCCCCGACACCCCGAGTAACTACCGACCCCCGACTCCCCGAGTAACTACCGACCCCCGACACCCCCAGTAACTACCGACCCCCGACACCCCGAGTAACTACCGACCCCCGACTCCCCCAGTAACTACCGAACCCCGACTCCCTCAGTAACTACCGACCCCCGACACCCCCAGTAACTACCGACCCCCGACTCCCCCAGTAACTACCGACCCCCGACACCCCCAGTAACTACCGACCCCCGACTCCCCGAGTAACTACCGACCCCCGACTCCCCCAGTAACTACCGACCCCCGACTCCCCGAGTAACTACCGACCCCCGACTCCCCCAGTAACTACCGACCCCCGACTCCCCTCAGTAACTACCGACCCCCGACTCCCCCAGTAACTACCGACCCCCGACTCCCCCAGTAACTACCGACCCCCGACTCCCCGAGTAACTACCGACCCCCGACTCCCCCAGTAACTACCGACCCCCGACTCCCCCAGTAACTACCGACCCCGGACACCCCGAGTAACTACCGACCCCCGACTCCCCCAGTAACTACCGACCCCCGACTCCCTCAGTAACTACCGACCCCCGACACCCCGAGTAACTACCGACCCCCGACTCCCCCAGTAACTACCGACCCCCGACTCCCCCAGTAACTACCGACCCCCGACACCCCGAGTAACTACCGACCCCCGACTCCCCCAGTAACTACCGACCCCCGACTCCCTCAGTAACTACCGACCCCCGACACCCCGAGTAACTACCGACCCCCGACTCCCCCAGTAACTACCGACCCCCGACACCCCGAGTAACTACCGACCCCCGACACCCCGAGTAACTACCGACCCCCGACTCCCCCAGTAACTACCGACCCCCGACTCCCCCAGTAACTACCGACCCCCGACACCCCCAGTAACTACCGACCCCCGACTCCCCCAGTAACTACCGACCCCCGACTCCCCGAGTAACTACCGACCCCCGACACCCCCAGTAACTACCGACCCCCGACTCCCCCAGTAACTACCGACCCCCGACTCCCCGAGTAACTACCGACCCCCGACTCCCCCAGTAACTACCGACCCCCGACTCCCTCAGTAACTACCGACCCCCGACACCCCCAGTAACTACCGACCCCCGACTCCCCGAGTAACTACCGACCCCCGACACCCCCAGTAACTACCGACCCCCGACTCCCTCAGTAACTACCGACCCCCGACTCCCCCAGTAACTACCGACCCCCGACTCCCCGAGTAACTACCGACCCCCGACTCCCTCAGTAACTACCGACCCCCGACTCCCCCAGTAACTACCGACCCCCGACTCCCCGAGTAACTACCGACCCCCGACTCCCCCAGTAACTACCGACCCCCGACTCCCCCAGTAACTACCGACCCCCGACTCCCTCAGTAACTACCGACCCCCGACTCCCCGAGTAACTACCGACCCCCGACTCCCCGAGTAACTACCGACCCCCGACTCCCTCAGTAACGACCTACCCCCGACTCCCCCAGTAACTACCGACCCCCGACTCCCCCAGTAACTACCGACCCCCGACTCCCTCAGTAACTACCGACCCCCGACACCCCCAGTAACTACCGACCCCCGACTCCCCGAGTAACTACCGACCCCCGACACCCTCAGTAACTACCGACCCCCGACTCCCCGAGTAACTACCGACCCCCGACACCCTCAGTAACTACCGACCCCCGACTCCCCGAGTAACTACCGACCCCCGACTCCCCGAGTAACTACCGACCCCCGACTCCCCCAGTAACTACCGACCCCCGACACCCCGAGTAACTACCGACCCCCGACTCCCCCAGTAACTACCGACCCCCGACACCCCCAGTAACTACCGACCCCCGACTCCCCCAGTAACTACCGACCCCCGACTCCCTCAGTAACTACCGACCCCCGACTCCCCCAGTAACTACCGACCCCCGACTCCCCCAGTAACTACCGACCCCCGACACCCCCAGTAACTACCGACCCCCGACTCCCCGAGTAACTACCGACCCCCGACTCCCCCAGTAACTACCGACCCCCGACTCCCCGAGTAACTACCGACCCCCGACTCCCCGAGTAACTACCGACCCCCGACACCCCCAGTAACTACCGACCCCCGACTCCCCCAGTAACTACCGACCCCCGACTCCCCCAGTAACTACCGACCCCCGACTCCCCCAGTAACTACCGACCCCCGACTCCCCGAGTAACTACAAACCCCCGACTCCCCCAGTAACTACCGACCCCCGACTCCCCGAGTAACTACCGACCCCCGACTCCCCCAGTAACTACCGACCCCCGACTCCCCCAGTAACTACCGACCCCCGACTCCCCCAGTAACTACCGACCCCCGACTCCCCGAGTAACTACCGACCCCCGACTCCCCCAGTAACTACCGACCCCCGACTCCCCCAGTAACTACCGACCCCCGACTCCCTCAGTAACTACCGACCCCCGACTCCCCGAGTAACTACCGACCCCCGACTCCCCCAGTAACTACCGACCCCCGACTCCCTCAGTAACTACCGACCCCCGACTCCCCGAGTAACTACCGACCCCCGACACCCCGAGTAACTACCGACCCCCGACTCCCCCAGTAACTACCGACCCCCGACTCCCCGAGTAACTACCGACCCCCGACTCCCCCAGTAACTACCGACCCCCGACTCCCCGAGTAACTACCGACCCCCGACACCCCCAGTAACTACCGACCCCCGACTCCCCGAGTAACTACCGACCCCCGACTCCCCGAGTAACTACCGACCCCCGACACCCCGAGTAACTACCGACCCCCGACACCCCGAGTAACTACCGACCCCCGACTCCCCGAGTAACTACCGACCCCCGACTCCCCGAGTAACTACAGACCCCCGACTCCCCGAGTAACTACCGACCCCCGACTCCCCCAGTAACTACCGACCCCCGACTCCCCCAGTAACTACCGACCCCCGACTCCCCGAGTAACTACCGACCCCCGACACCCCCAGTAACTACCGACCCCCGACTCCCCCAGTAACTACCGACCCCCGACACCCCGAGTAACTACCGACCCCCGACACCCCCAGTAACTACCGACCCCCGACTCCCCCAGTAACTACCGACCCCCGACTCCCCGAGTAACTACCGACCCCCGACTCCCCCAGTAACTACCGACCCCCGACACCCCCAGTAACTACCGACCCCCGACTCCCCGAGTAACTACCGACCCCCGACTCCCCCAGTAACTACCGACCCCCGACTCCCCCAGTAACTACCGACCCCCGACACCCCCAGTAACTACCGAGCCCCGACACCCCCAGTAACTACCGACCCCCGACTCCCCCAGTAACTACCGACCCCCGACTCCCCGAGTAACTACCGACCCCCGACTGCCCCAGTAACTACCGACCCCCGACTCCCCGAGTAACTACCGACCCCCGACTCCCCCAGTAACTACCGACCCCCGACACCCCGAGTAACTACCGACCCCCGACTCCCCCAGTAACTACCGACCCCCGACTCCCCCAGTAACTACCGACCCCCGACTCCCCGAGTAACTACCGACCCCCGACTCCCCCAGTAACTACCGACCCCCGACTCCCCGAGTAACTACCGACCCCCGACTGCCCCAGTAACTACCGACCCCCGACTCCCCCAGTAACTACCGACCCCCGACACCCCGAGTAACTACCGACCCCCGACTCCCCCAGTAACTACCGACCCCCGACTCCCCGAGTAACTACCGACCCCCGACTCCCCCAGTAACTACCGACCCCCGACACCCCCAGTAACTACCGACCCCCGACTCCCCGAGTAACTACCGACCCCCGACTCCCCCAGTAACTACCGACCCCCGACACCCCCAGTAACTACCGAGCCCCGACACCCCCAGTAACTACCGACCCCCGACTCCCCCAGTAACTACCGACCCCCGACTCCCCGAGTAACTACCGACCCCCGACTGCCCCAGTAACTACCGACCCCCGACTCCCCGAGTAACTACCGACCCCCGACTGCCCCAGTAACTACCGACCCCCGACTCCCCGAGTAACTACCGACCCCCGACTGCCCCAGTAACTACCGACCCCCGACTCCCCCAGTAACTACCGACCCCCGACTCCCCCAGTAACTACCGACCCCCGACACCCCCAGTAACTACCGACCCCCGACTCCCCCAGTAACTACCGACCCCCGACTCCCCCAGTAACTACCGACCCCCGACACCCCCAGTAACTACCGACCCCCGACTCCCCCAGTAACTACCGACCCCCGACTCCCCGAGTAACTACCGACCCCCGACTCCCCCAGTAACTACCGACCCCCGACTCCCCAGTAACTACCGACCCCCGACTCCCCCAGTAACTACCGACCCCCGACACCCCGAGTAACTACCGACCCCCGACTCCCCCAGTAACTACCGACCCCCGACTCCCCCAGTAACTACCGACCCCCGACACCCCGAGTAACTACCGACCCCCGACTCCCCCAGTAACTACCGACCCCCGACACCCCCAGTAACTACCGACCCCCGACACCCCGAGTAACTACCGACCCCCGACTCCCCGAGTAACTACCGACCCCCGACACCCCGAGTAACTACCGACCCCCGACTCCCCGAGTAACTACCGACCCCCGACTCCCCCAGTAACTACCGACCCCCGACTCCCCGAGTAACTACCGACCCCCGACTCCCCCAGTAACTACCGACCCCCGACACCCCGAGTAACTACCGACCCCCGACTCCCCCAGTAACTACCGACCCCCGACACCCCGAGTAACTACCGACCCCCGACTCCCCCAGTAACTACCGACCCCCGACTCCCTCAGTAACTACCGACCCCCGACACCCCCAGTAACTACCGACCCCCGACTCCCCCAGTAACTACCGACCCCCGACACCCCCAGTAACTACCGACCCCCGACTCCCCCAGTAACTACCGACCCCCGACTCCCCTCAGTAACTACCGACCCCCGACTCCCCCAATAACTACCGACCCCCGACTCCCCCAGTAACTACCGACCCCCGACTCCCTCAGTAACTACCGACCCCCGACACCCCGAGTAACTACCGACCCCCGACTCCCCCAGTAACTACCGACCCCCGACTCCCTCAGTAACTACCGACCCCCGACACCCCGAGTAACTACCGACCCCCGACTCCCCCAGTAACTACCGACCCCCGACTCCCCCAGTAACTACCGACCCCCGACACCCCCAGTAACTACCGACCCCCGACTCCCCCAGTAACTACCGACCCCCGACTCCCCGAGTAACTACCGACCCCCGACTCCCCGAGTAACTACCGACCCCCGACTCCCCCAGTAACTACCGACCCCCGACTCCCCGAGTAACTACCGACCCCCGACTCCCTCAGTAACTACCGACCCCCGACACCCCCAGTAACTACCGACCCCCGACTCCCCGAGTAACTACCGACCCCCGACTCCCCCAGTAACTACCGACCCCCGACACCCCCAGTAACTACCGACCCCCGACTCCCCGAGTAAATACCGACCCCCGACTCCCCCAGTAACTACCGACCCCCGACACCCCCAGTAACTACCGACCCCCGACACCCCCAGTAACTACCGACCCCCGACTCCCTCAGTAACTACCGACCCCCGACTCCCCGAGTAACTACCGACCCCCGACACCCCCAGTAACTACCGACCCCCGACTCCCCGAGTAACTACCGACCCCCGACTCCCCCAGTAACTACCGACCCCCGACACCCCCAGTAACTACCGACCCCCGACTCCCTCAGTAACTACCGACCCCCGACTCCCCCAGTAACTACCGACCCCCGACACCCCCAGTAACTACCGACCCCCGACTCCCTCAGTAACTACCGACCCCCGACACCCCCAGTAACTACCGACCCCCGACTCCCCGAGTAGCTACCGACCCCCGACACCCCCAGTAACTACCGACCCCCGACACCCCCAGTAACTACCGACCCCCGACTCCCCCAGTAACTACCGACCCCCGACTCCCCGAGTAACTACCGACCCCCGACTCCCCCAGTAACTACCGACCCCCGACTCCCCCAGTAACTACCGACCCCCGACTCCCCGAGTAACTACCGACCCCCGACTCCCCCAGTAACTACCGACCCCCGACACCCCCAGTAACTACCGACCCCCGACACCCCGAGTAACTACCGACCCCCGACTCCCCGAGTAACTACCGACCCCCGACACCCCCAGTAACTACCGACCCCCGACTCCCCCAGTAACTACCGACCCCCGACTCCCCGAGTAACTACCGACCCCCGACACCCCCAGTAACTACCGACCCCCGACTCCCCCAGTAACTACCGACACCCGACTCCCCCAGTAACTACCGACCCCCGACTCCCCCAGTAACTACCGACCCCCGACTCCCCGAGTAACTACCGACCCCCGACACCCCGAGTAACTACCGACCCCCGACACCCCCAGTAACTACCGACCCCCGACTCCCCCAGTAACTACCGACCCCCGACTCCCCGAGTAACTACCGACCCCCGACTCCCCCAGTAACTACCGACCCCCGACTCCCCCAGTAACTACCGACCCCCGACACCCGCAGTAACTACCGACCCCCGACTCCCCCAGTAACTACCGACCCCCGACTCCCCGAGTAACTACCGACCCCCGACTCCCCCAGTAACTACCGACCCCCGACACCCCGAGTAACTACCGACCCCCGACACCCCCAGTAACTACCGACCCCCGACTCCCCCAGTAACTACCGACCCCCGACTCCCCCAGTAACTACCGACCCCCGACACCCCGAGTAACTACCGACCCCCGACACCCCCAGTAACTACCGACCCCCGACTCCCCGAGTAACTACCGACCCCCGACTCCCCGAGTAACTACCGACCCCCGACACCCCCAGTAACTACCGACCCCCGACTCCCCCAGTAACTACCGACCCCCGACTCCCCGAGTAACTACCGACCCCCGACACCCCCAGTAACTACCGACCCCCGACTCCCCCAGTAACTACCGACCCCCGACTCCCCCAGTAACTACCGACCCCCGACTCCCCGAGTAACTACCGACCCCCGACACCCCCAGTAACTACCGACCCCCGACACCCCCAGTAACTACCGACCCCCGACTCCCCGAGTAACTACCGACCCCCGACTCCCCCAGTAACTACCGACCCCCGACACCCCCAGTAACTACCGACCCCCGACTCCCCCAGTAACTACCGACCCCCGACTCCCCCAGTAACTACCGACCCCCGACACCCCCAGTAACTACCGACCCCCGACTCCCCCAGTAACTACCGACCCCCGACTCCCCCAGTAACTACCGACCCCCGACTCCCCGAGTAACTACCGACCCCCGACTCCCCCAGTAACTACCGACCCCCGACTCCCCGAGTAACTACCGACCCCCGACACCCCAAGTAACTACCGACCCCCGACTCCCCCAGTAACTACCGACCCCCGACTCCCCGAGTAACTACCGACCCCCGACACCCCGAGTAACTACCGACCCCCGACTCCCCGAGTAACTACCGACCCCCGACACCCCCAGTAACTACCGACCCCCGACACCCCCAGTAACTACCGACCCCCGACTCCCCGAGTAACTACCGACCCCCGACTCCCCCAGTAACTACCGACCCCCGACTCCCCGAGTAACTACCGACCCCCGACTCCCCGAGTAACTACCGACCCCCGACACCCCGAGTAACTACCGACCCCCGACTCCCCGAGTAACTACCGACCCCCGACTCCCCCAGTAACTACCGACCCCCGACTCCCCGAGTAACTACCGACCCCCGACACCCCGAGTAACTACCGACCCCCGACACCCCCAGTAACTACCGACCCCCGACTCCCCGAGTAACTACCGACCCCCGACACCCCCAGTAACTACCGACCCCCGACTCCCTCAGTAACTACCGACCCCCGACACCCCGAGTAACTACCGACCCCCGACACCCCCAGTAACTACCGACCCCCGACACCCCCAGTAACTACCGACCCCCGACTCCCCCAGTAACTACCGACCCCCGACTCCCCGAGTAACTACCGACCCCCGACACCCCCAGTAACTACCGACCCCCGACACCCCAGTAACTACCGACCCCCGACACCCCCAGTAACTACCGACCCCCGACTCCCTCAGTAACTACCGACCCCCGACTCCCCGAGTAACTACCGACCCCCGACACCCCCAGTAACTACCGACCCCCGACACCCCCAGTAACTACCGACCCCCGACTCCCCCAGTAACTACCGACCCCCGACACCCCGAGTAACTACCGACCCCCGACTCCCCCAGTAACTACCGACCCCCGACTCCCCCAGTAACTACCGACCCCCGACACCCCCAGTAACTACTGACCCCCGACTCCCCGAGTAACTACCGACCCCCGACTCCCCCAGTAACTACCGACCCCCGACTCCCCCAGTAACTACCGACCCCCGACACCCCCAGTAACTACTGACCCCCGACTCCCCGAGTAACTACCGACCCCCGACTCCCCGAGTAACTACCGACCCCCGACTCCCCCAGTAACTACCGACCCCCGACACCCCGAGTAACTACCGACCCCCGACTCCCCCAGTAACTACCGACCCCCGACACCCCCAGTAACTACCGACCCCCGACACCCCCAGTAACTACCGACCCCCGACTCCCCCAGTAACTACCGACCCCCGACACCCCCAGTAACTACCGACCCCCGACTCCCCCAGTAACTACCGACCCCCGACACCCCGAGTAACTACCGACCCCCGACTCCCCCAGTAACTACCGACCCCCGACACCCCCAGTAACTACCGACCCCCGACTCCCCGAGTAACTACCGACCCCCGACTCCCCCAGTAACTACCGACCCCCGACTCCCCCAGTAACTACCGACCCCCGACACCCCGAGTAACTACCGACCCCCGACACCCCCAGTAACTACCGACCCCCGACTCCCCGAGTAACTACCGACCCCCGACTCCCCCAGTAACTACCGACCCCCGACACCCCCAGTAACTACCGACCCCCGACTCCCCGAGTAACTACCGACCCCCGACTCCCCCAGTAACTACCGACCCCCGACTCCCCCAGTAACTACCGACCCCCGACACCCCCAGTAACTACCGAGCCCCGACACCCCCAGTAACTACCGACCCCCGACTCCCCCAGTAACTACCGACCCCCGACTCCCCGAGTAACTACCGACCCCCGACTGCCCCAGTAACTACCGACCCCCGACTCCCCGAGTAACTACCGACCCCCGACTCCCCCAGTAACTACCGACCCCCGACACCCCGAGTAACTACCGACCCCCGACTCCCCCAGTAACTACCGACCCCCGACTCCCCCAGTAACTACCGACCCCCGACACCCCGAGTAACTACCGACCCCCGACTCCCCCAGTAACTACCGACCCCCGACTCCCCGAGTAACTACCGACCCCCGACTGCCCCAGTAACTACCGACCCCCGACTCCCCGAGTAACTACCGACCCCCGACTCCCCCAGTAACTACCGACCCCCGACTCCCCGAGTAACTACCGACCCCCGACACCCCGAGTAACTACCGACCCCCGACTCCCCGAGTAACTACCGACCCCCGACACCCCGAGTAACTACCGACCCCCGACTCCCCCAGTAACTACCGACCCCCGACTCCCCCAGTAACTACCGACCCCCGACTCCCCGAGTAACTACCGACCCCCGACTCCCCGAGTAACTACCGACCCCCGACTCCCCCAGTAACTACCGACCCCCGACTCCCCGAGTAACTACCGACCCCCGACACCCCGAGTAACTACCGACCCCCGACTCCCCGAGTAACTACCGACCCCCGACACCCCGAGTAACTACCGACCCCCGACTCCCCGAGTAACTACCGACCCCCGACACCCCGAGTAACTACCGACCCCCGACTCCCCCAGTAACTACCGACCCCCGACTCCCCCAGTAACTACCGACCCCCGACTCCCCGAGTAACTACCGACCCCCGACACCCCCAGTAACTACCGACACCCGACACCCCCAGTAACTACCGACCCCCGACTCCCCGAGTAACTACCGACCCCCGACACCCCGAGTAACTACCGACCCCCGACACCCCCAGTAACTACCGACCCCCGACTCCCCGAGTAACTACCGACCCCCGACTGCCCCAGTAACTACCGACCCCCGACTCCCCCAGTAACTACCGACCCCCGACTCCCCCAGTAACTACCGACCCCCGACACCCCGAGTAACTACCGACCCCCGACTCCCCCAGTAACTACCGACCCCCGACTCCCCGAGTAACTACCGACCCCCGACACCCCCAGTAACTACCGACCCCCGACACCCCCAGTAACTACCGACCCCCGACTCCCCCAGTAACTACCGACCCCCGACTCCCCCAGTAACTACCGACCCCCGACTCCCCCAGTAACTACCGACCCCCGACACCCCGAGTAACTACCGACCCCCGACACCCCCAGTAACTACCGACCCCCGACTCCCCCAGTAACTACCGACCCCCGACTCCCCGAGTAACTACCGACCCCCGACTCCCTCAGTAACTACCGACCCCCGACACCCCCAGTAACTACCGACCCCCGACTCCCCGAGTAACTACCGACCCCCGACACCCCCAGTAACTACCGACCCCCGACTCCCCCAGTAACTACCGACCCCCGACTCCCTCAGTAACTACCGACCCCCGACTCCCCGAGTAACTACCGACCCCCGACTCCCCCAGTAACTACCGACCCCCGACTCCCTCAGTAACTACCGACCCCCGACTCCCCGAGTAACTACCGACCCCCGACTCCCTCAGTAACTACCGACCCCCGACTCCCCCAGTAACTACCGACCCCCGACTCCCTCAGTAACTACCGACCCCCGACTCCCTCAGTAACTACCGACCCCCGACACCCCGAGTAACTACCGACCCCCGACTCCCCGAGTAACTACCGACCCCCGACACCCCGAGTAACTACCGACCCCCGACACCCCGAGTAACTACCGACCCCCGACTCCCCGAGTAACTACCGACCCCCGACACCCCAAGTAACTACCGACCCCCGACACCCCCAGTAACTACCGACCCCCGACACCCCCAGTAACTACCGACCCCCGACTCCCCGAGTAACTACCGACCCCCGACACCCCCAGTAACTACCGACCCCCGACTCCCCCAGTAACTACCGACCCCCGACTCCCCGAGTAACTACCGACCCCCGACTCCCCCAGTAACTACCGACCCCCGACTCCCCCAGTAACTACCGACCCCCGACACCCCGAGTAACTACCGACCCCCGACTCCCTCAGTAACTACCGACCCCCGACTCCCCGAGTAACTACCGACCCCCGACTCCCCCAGTAACTACCGACCCCCGACACCCCCAGTAACTACCGACCCCCGACTCCCCCAGTAACTACCGACACCCGACACCCCCAGTAACTACCGACCCCCGACTCCCCGAGTAACTACCGACCCCCGACTCCCCCAGTAACTACCGACCCCCGACACCCCCAGTAACTACCGACCCCCGACTCCCCCAGTAACTACCGACACCCGACACCCCCAGTAACTACCGACCCCCGACTCCCCGAGTAACTACCGACCCCCGACTCCCCGAGTAACTACCGACCCCCGACTCCCCCAGTAACTACCGACCCCCGACACCCCCAGTAACTACCGACACCCGACTCCCCCAGTAACTACCGACCCCCGACTCCCCGAGTAACTACCGACCCCCGACTCCCCGAGTAACTACCGACCCCCGACTCCCCCAGTAACTACCGACCCCCGACTCCCCGAGTAACTACAAACCCCCGACTCCCCCAGTAACTACCGACCCCCGACACCCCCAGTAACTACCGACCCCCGACTCCCCCAGTAACTACCGACCCCCGACTCCCCGAGTAACTACCGACCCCCGACACCCCCAGTAACTACCGACCCCCGACTCCCCCAGTAACTACCGACCCCCGACTCCCCCAGTAACTACCGACCCCCGACTCCCCCAGTAACTACAAACCCCCGACTCCCCCAGTAACTACCGACCCCCGACTCCCCCAGTAACTACCGACCCCCGACACCCCCAGTAACTACAGACCCCCGACTCCCCCAGTAACTACCGACCCCCGACTCCCTCAGTAACTACCGACCCCCGACACCCCCAGTAACTACCGACCCCCGACACCCCCAGTAACTACCGACCCCCGACTCCCCCAGTAACTACCGACCCCCGACACCCCCAGTAACTACCGACCCCCGACTCCCCGAGTAACTACCGACCCCCGACTCCCCGAGTAACTACAGACCCCCGACTCCCCCAGTAACTACCGACCCCCGACTCCCCCAGTAACTACCGACCCCCGACACCCCCAGTAACTACCGACCCCCGACTCCCCCAGTAACTACCGACCCCCGACACCCCCAGTAACTACCGACCCCCGACTCCCCGAGTAACTACCGACCCCCGACTCCCCCAGTAACTACCGACCCCCGACACCCCCAGTAACTACCGACCCCCGACTCCCCCAGTAACTACCGACCCCCGACTCCCCGAGTAACTACCGACCCCCGACTCCCCCAGTAACTACCGACCCCCGACTCCCTCAGTAACTACCGACCCCCGACTCCCCCAGTAACTACCGACCCCCGACTCCCTCAGTAACTACCGACCCCCGACACCCCGAGTAACTACCGACCCCCGACTCCCCCAGTAACTACCGACCCCCGACACCCCCAGTAACTACCGACCCCCGACTCCCCGAGTAACTACCGACCCCCGACTCCCCCAGTAACTACCGACCCCCGACTCCCCGAGTAACTACCGACCCCCGACTCCCTCAGTAACTACCGACCCCCGACTCCCCCAGTAACTACCGACCCCCGACTCCCCGAGTAACTACCGACCCCCGACTCCCCCAGTAACTACCGACCCCCGACTCCCCGAGTAACTACCGACCCCCGACTCCCCGAGTAACTACCGACCCCCGACTCCCCGAGTAACTACAGACCCCCGACTCCCCCAGTAACTACCGACCCCCGACTCCCCGAGTAACTACCGACCCCCGACACCCCGAGTAACTACCGACCCCCGACACCCCCAGGAACTACCGACCCCCGACTCCCCCAGTAACTACCGACCCCCGACTCCCCGAGTAACTACCGAGCCCCGACTCCCCGAGTAACTACAGACCCCCGACTCCCCCAGTAACTACCGACCCCCGACACCCCCAGTAACTACCGACCCCCGACTCCCCCAGTAACTACCGACCCCCGACTCCCCCAGTAACTACCGACCCCCGACTCCCTCAGTAACTACCGACCCCCGACACCCCCAGTAACTACAGACCCCCGACTCCCCCAGTAACTACCGACCCCCGACTCCCTCAGTAACTACCGACCCCCGACACCCCCAGTAACTACCGACCCCCGACTCCCCGAGTAACTACCGACCCCCGACACCCCGAGTAACTACCGACCCCCGACACCCCCAGTAACTACCGACCCCCGACTCCCCCAGTAACTACCGACCCCCGACTCCCCCAGTAACTACCGACCCCCGACACCCCCAGTAACTACCGACCCCCGACACCCCCAGTAACTACCGACCCCCGACTCCCCGAGTAACTACCGACCCCCGACTCCCCCAGTAACTACCGACCCCCGACTCCCCGAGTAACTACCGACCCCCGACTCCCCCAGTAACTACCGACCCCCGACATCCCGAGTAACTACCGACCCCCGACACCCCCATTAACTACCGACCCCCGACTCCCCGAGTAACTACCGACACCCGACACCCCCAGTAACTACCGACCCCCGACTCCCCCAGTAACTACCGACCCCCGACTCCCCCAGTAACTACCGACCCCCGACACCCCCAGTAACTACCGACCCCCGACTCCCCCAGTAACTACCGACCCCCGACTCCCCCAGTAACTACCGACCCCCGACTCCCCGAGTAACTACCGACCCCCGACACCCCGAGTAACTACCGACCCCCGACTCCCCGAGTAACTACCGACCCCCGACTCCCCCAGTAACTACCGACCCCCGACTCCCCCAGTAACTACCGACCCCCGACTCCCCGAGTAACTACCGACCCCCGACTCCCCCAGTAACTACCGACCCCCGACTCCCCCAGTAACTACAGACCCCCGACACCCCCAGTAACTACAGACCCCCGACTCCCCCAGTAACTACCGACCCCCGACTCCCCGAGTAACTACCGACCCCCGACTCCCCCAGTAACTACCGACCCCCGACTCCCCCAGTAACTACCGACCCCCGACTCCCCGAGTAACTACCGACCCCCGACTCCCCGAGTAACTACCGACCCCCGACTCCCTCAGTAACTACCGACCCCCGACTCCCCGAGTAACTACCGACCCCCGACTCCCCCAGTAACTACCGACCCCCGACACCCCCAGTAACTACCGACCCCCGACTCCCCCAGTAACTACAGACCCCCGACTCCCCGAGTAACTACCGACCCCCGACACCCCCAGTAACTACCGACCCCCGACACCCCCAGTAACTACCGACCCCCGACTCCCCGAGTAACTACCGACCCCCGACTCCCTCAGTAACTACCGACCCCCGACTCCCCGAGTAACTACCGACCCCCGACTCCCCGAGTAACTACCGACCCCCGACTCCCTCAGTAACTACCGACCCCCGACTCCCCCAGTAACTACCGACCCCCGACTCCCCGAGTAACTACCGACCCCCGACTCCCTCAGTAACGACCTACCCCCGACTCCCCCAGTAACTACCGACCCCCGACTCCCCCAGTAACTACCGACCCCCGACTCCCCCAGTAACTACCGACCCCCGACTCCCTCAGTAACTACCGACCCCCGACACCCCCAGTAACTACCGACCCCCGACTCCCCGAGTAACTACCGACCCCCGACACCCCCAGTAACTACCGACCCCCGACACCCCCAGTAACTACCGACCCCCGACTCCCCCAGTAACTACCGACCCCCGACTCCCTCAGTAACTACCGACCCCCGACACCCCCAGTAACTACCGACCCCCGACTCCCCGAGTAACTACCGACCCCCGACACCCCCAGTAACTACCGACCCCCGACACCCCGAGTAACTACCGACCCCCGACTCCCCGAGTAACTACCGACCCCCGACTCCCCCAGTAACTACCGACCCCCGACTCCCCCAGTAACTACCGACCCCCGACACCCTCAGTAACTACCGACCCCCGACTCCCCCAGTAACTACCGACCCCCGACTCCCCCAGTAACTACCGACCCCCGACTCCCCGAGTAACTACCGACCCCCGACACCCCGAGTAACTACCGACCCCCGACTCCCCCAGTAACTACCGACCCCCGACACCCCCAGTAACTACCGACCCCCGACTCCCCCAGTAACTACCGACCCCCGACTCCCTCAGTAACTACCGACCCCCGACTCCCCCAGTAACTACCGACCCCCGACTCCCTCAGTAACTACCGACCCCCGACTCCCCCAGTAACTACCGACCCCCGACTCCCCCAGTAACTACCGACCCCCGACTCCCCCAGTAACTACCGACCCCCGACTCCCCGAGTAACTACCGACGCCCGACTCCCCCAGTAACTACCGACCCCCGACTCCCCCAGTAACTACCGACCCCCGACTCCCCGAGTAACTACCGACCCCCGACTCCCCCAGTAACTACCGACCCCCGACTCCCCGAGTAACTACCGACCCCCGACTCCCCGAGTAACTACCGACCCCCGACTCCCCCAGTAACTACCGACCCCCGACTCCCCCAGTAACTACCGACCCCCGACTCCCCGAGTAACTACCGACCCCCGACTCCCCCAGTAACTACCGACCCCCGACTCCCCGAGTAACTACCGACCCCCGACTCCCCCAGTAACTACCGACCCCCGACACCCTCAGTAACTACCGACCCCCGACTCCCCCAGTAACTACCGACCCCCGACTCCCCCAATAACTACCGACCCCCGACTCCCTCAGTAACTACCGACACCCGACACCCCCAGTAACTACCGACCCCCGACTCCCCGAGTAACTACCGACCCCCGACACCCCCAGTAACTACCGACCCCCGACACCCCCAGTAACTACCGACCCCCGACTCCCCGAGTAACTACCGACCCCCGACTCCCCCAGTAACTACCGACCCCCGACACCCCCAGTAACTACCGACCCCCGACACCCCCAGTAACTACCGACCCCCGACTCCCCGAGTAACTACCGACCCCCGACACCCCCAGTAACTACCGACCCCCGACTCCCCGAGTAACTACCGACCCCCGACTCCCCCAGTAACTACCGACCCCCGACTCCCCGAGTAACTACCGACCCCCGACACCCCCAGTAACTACCGACACCCGACTCCCCCAGTAACTACCGACCCCCGACTCCCCGAGTAACTACCGACCCCCGACACCCCCAGTAACTACCGACCCCCGACTCCCCGAGTAACTACCGACCCCCGACTCCCCCAGTAACTACCGACCCCCGACACCCCCAGTAACTACCGACCCCCGACTCCCCGAGTAACTACCGACCCCCGACTCCCCCAGTAACTACCGACCCCCGACTCCCCGAGTAACTACCGACCCCCGACTCCCCGAGTAACGACCTACCCCCGACTCCCCCAGTAACTACCGACCCCCGACACCCCCAGTAACTACCGACCCCCGACTCCCCGAGTAACTACCGACCCCCGACTCCCCCAGTAACTACCGACCCCCGACTCCCCGAGTAACTACCGACCCCCGACACCCCCAGTAACTACCGACCCCCGACACCCCCAGTAACTACCGACCCCCGACTCCCCCAGTAACTACCGACCCCCGACTCCCTCAGTAACTACCGACCCCCGACACCCCCAGTAACTACCGACCCCCGACACCCCCAGTAACTACCGACCCCCGACTCCCCCAGTAACTACCGACCCCCGACTCCCTCAGTAACTACCGACCCCCGACTCCCCTCAGTAACTACCGACCCCCGACTCCCCCAGTAACTACCGACCCCCGACTCCCCGAGTAACTACCGACCCCCGACTCCCCGAGTAACTACCGACCCCCGACACCCCCAGTAACTACCGACCCCCGACACCCCCAGTAACTACCGACCCCCGACTCCCTCAGTAACTACCGACCCCCGACTCCCCTCAGTAACTACCGACCCCCGACTCCCCCAGTAACTACCGACCCCCGACTCCCCCAGTAACTACCGACCCCCGACTCCCCGAGTAACTACCGACCCCCGACTCCCCCAGTAACTACCGACCCCCGACTCCCCGAGTAACTACCGACCCCCGACTCCCCCAGTAACTACCGACCCCCGACTCCCCCAGTAACTACCGACCCCCGACTCCCCCAGTAACTACCGACCCCCGACACCCCGAGTAACTACCGACCCCCGACTCCCCCAGTAACTACCGACCCCCGACTCCCCGAGTAACTACCGACCCCCGACTCCCCCAGTAACTACCGACCCCCGACACCCCGAGTAACTACCGACCCCCGACTCCCCCAGTAACTACCGACCCCCGACTCCCCCAGTAACTACCGACCCCCGACACCCCGAGTAACTACCGACCCCCGACTCCCCCAGTAACTACCGACCCCCGACTCCCTCAGTAACTACCGACCCCCGACACCCCGAGTAACTACCGACCCCCGACACCCCGAGTAACTACCGACCCCCGACTCCCCCAGTAACTACCGACCCCCGACTCCCCGAGTAACTACCGACCCCCCCCGACCCCCCCAGTACTCCCGACCCCCCCCCGACTCCGCCCCCCGACCCCCCCGACTCCGCCCCGCCCCCCCCGACAACCGACCCCGACTCCCCGAGTAACTACCGACCCCCGACTCCCCCAGTACTACCGACCCCGACTCCCCCAGTAACTACCGACCCCGACTCCCCCAGTAACTACCGACCCCCGACTCCCCCAGTAACTACCGACCCCCGACTCCCCCAGTAACTACCGACCCCCCGACTCCCCAGTAACTACCGACCCCCGACACCCCCAGTAACTACCGACCCCCGACTCCCCCAGTAACTACCGACCCCCGACTCCCCGAGTAACTACCGACCCCCGACTCCCCGAGTAACTACCGACCCCCGACTCCCCCAGTAACTACCGACCCCCCCGACTCCCCGGTAACTACCGACCCCCGACTCCCCAGTAACTACCGACCCCCGACACCCCCAGTAACTACCGACCCCCCGACTCCCCCAGTAACTACCGACCCCGACACCCCCAGTAACTACCGACCCCCGACTCCCCCAGTAACTACCGACCCCCCGACACCCCGAGTAACTACCGACCCCCGACTCCCCGAGTAACTACCGACCCCCGACTCCCCCAGTAACTACCGACCCCCCGACTCCCCCAGTAACTACCGACCCCCGACTCCCCGAGTAACTACCGACCCCCGACTCCCCCAGTAACTACCGACCCCCGACTCCCCCAGTAACTACCGACCCCCGACTCCCCCAGTAACTACCGACCCCCGACACCCCCAGTAACTACCGACCCCCGACTCCCCGAGTAACTACCGACCCCCGACTCCCCAGTAACTACCGACCCCCGACACCCCCAGTAACTACCGACCCCCGACACCCCCAGTAACTACCGACCCCCGACTCCCCCAGTAACTACCGACCCCCGACTCCCCGAGTAACTACCGACCCCCGACTCCCCGAGTAACTACCGACCCCCGACACCCCCAGTAACTACCGACCCCCGACACCCCCAGTAACTACCGACCCCCGACTCCCCGAGTAACTACCGACCCCCCGACTCCCCCAGTAACTACCGACCCCCGACTCCCCCAGTAACTACCG
This sequence comes from Stegostoma tigrinum, assembly GCF_030684315.1. Taxonomy (NCBI): domain Eukaryota; kingdom Metazoa; phylum Chordata; class Chondrichthyes; order Orectolobiformes; family Stegostomatidae; genus Stegostoma; species Stegostoma tigrinum. Next base: position 106,542,468 of record NC_081360.1, read on the forward strand.
ACCCCCGACACCCCCAGTAACTACCGACCCCCGACACCCCCAGTAACTACCGACCCCCGACTCCCCGAGTAACTACCGACCCCCGACTCCCCCGAGTAACTACCGACCCCCGACACCCCCAGTAACTACCGACCCCCGACTCCCCCAGTAACTACCGACCCCCGACTCCCCCAGTAACTACCGACCCCCGACTCCCCAGTAACTACCGACCCCCGACTCCCCCAGTAACTACCGACCCCCGACTCCCCGAGTAACTACCGACCCCCGACTCCCCGAGTAACTACCCGACCCCCGACTCCCCCAGTAACTACCGACCCCCGACACCCCCAGTAACTACCGACCCCCGACACCCCCAGTAACTACCGACCCCCGACTCCCCTCAGTAACTACCGACCCCCGACACCCCCAGTAACTACCGACCCCCGACTCCCCGAGTAACTACCGACCCCCGACTCCCCCAGTAACTACCGACCCCCGACTCCCCAGTAACTACCGACCCCCGACTCCCCGAGTAACTACCGACCCCCGACTCCCCCAGTAACTACCGACCCCCGACACCCCCAGTAACTACCGACCCCCGACTCCCCCAGTAACTACCGACCCCCGACTCCCCCGAGTAACTACCGACCCCCGACTCCCCCAGTAACTACCGACCCCGACCCAGTAACCGACCCCCGACCCAGTAACTACCGACCCCCGACTCCCCGAGTAACTACCGACCCCCGACTCCCCCAGTAACTACCGACCCCCGACTCCCCGAGTAACTACCGACCCCCGACACCCCCAGTAACTACCGACCCCCGACTCCCCCAGTAACTACCGACCCCCGACTCCCCAGTAACTACCGACCCCCGACTCCCCCAGTAACTACCGACCCCCGACTCCCCGAGTAACTACCGACCCCCGACACCCCGAGTAACTACCGACCCCCGACTCCCCGAGTAACTACCGACCCCCGACACCCCCAGTAACTACCGACCCCCGACACCCCCAGTAACTACCGACCCCCGACTCCCCCAGTAACTACCGACCCCCGACACCCCCAGTAACTACCGACCCCCGACTCCCCAGTAACTACCGACCCCCGACTCCCCGAGTAACTACCGACCCCCGACACCCCAGTAACTACCGACCCCCGACTCCCCGAGTAACTACCGACCCCGACTCCCCAGTAACTACCGACCCCCGACTCCCCGAGTAACTACCGACCCCCGACTCCCCAGTAACTACCGACCCCCGACACCCCAGTAACTACCGACCCCCGACTCCCCGAGTAACTACCGACCCCCGACACCCCCAGTAACTACCGACCCCCGACTCCCCCAGTAACTACCGACCCCCGACTCCCCGAGTAACTACCGACCCCCGACTCCCCGAGTAACTACCGACCCCCCGACTCCCCCAGTAACTACCGACCCCCGACACCCCCAGTAACTACCGACCCCCGACACCCCCAGTAACTACCGACCCCCGACACCCCCAGTAACTACCGACCCCCGACACCCCCGAGTAACTACCGACCCCCCGACTCCCCCAGTAACTACCGACCCCCGACTCCCCCGAGTAACTACCGACCCCCGACTCCCCCAGTAACTACCGACCCCCGACTCCCCGAGTAACTACCGACCCCCGACACCCCCAGTAACTACCGACCCCCGACTCCCCGAGTAACTACCGACCCCCGACTCCCCGAGTAACTACCGACCCCCGACACCCCCGAGTAACTACCGACCCCCCGACTCCCCGAGTAACTACCGACCCCCGACTCCCCAGTAACTACCGACCCCCGACTCCCCGAGTAACTACCGACCCCCGACTCCCCCAGTAACTACCGACCCCCGACTCCCCCAGTAACTACCGACCCCCCGACTCCCCCGAGTAACTACCGACCCCCGACACCCCGAGTAACTACCGACCCCCGACTCCCCCAGTAACTACCGACCCCCGACACCCCCGAGTAACCTACCGACCCCCGACACCCCCGAGTAACTACCGACCCCCGACTCCCCCAGTAACTACCGACCCCCGACTCCCCGAGTAACTACCGACCCCCGACTCCCCCAGTAACTACCGACCCCCCGACACCCCCAGTAACTACCGACCCCCGACTCCCCGAGTAACTACCGACCCCCGACTCCCCCAGTAACTACCGACCCCCGACTCCCCCAGTAACTACCGACCCCCGACACCCCCAGTAACTACCGAGCCCCCGACACCCCCCAGTAACTACCGACCCCCGACTCCCCCAGTAACTACCGACCCCCGACTCCCCGAGTAACTACCGACCCCCGACTGCCCCAGTAACTACCGACCCCCGACTCCCCGAGTAACTACCGACCCCCGACTCCCCCAGTAACTACCGACCCCCGACACCCCGAGTAACTACCGACCCCCGACTCCCCCAGTAACTACCGACCCCCGACTCCCCCAGTAACTACCGACCCCCGACTCCCCGAGTAAACTACCGACCCCGACTCCCCCAGTAACTACCGACCCCCGACTCCCCGAGTAACTACCGACCCCCGACTGCCCCAGTAACTACCGACCCCCGACTCCCCCAGTAACTACCGACCCCCGACACCCCGAGTAACTACCGACCCCCGACTCCCCCAGTAACTACCGACCCCCGACTCCCCGAGTAACTACCGACCCCCGACTCCCCCAGTAACTACCGACCCCCGACACCCCAGTAACTACCGACCCCCGACTCCCCGAGTAACTACCGACCCCCGACTCCCCCAGTAACTACCGACCCCCCGACACCCCCAGTAACTACCGAGCCCCGACACCCCAGAACTCCCGACCCCCGTAAACCCCGTAACCAGACCCCCGACTCGCCCCAGTAACTACCGACCCCCGACTCCCCCGAGTAACTACCGACCCCCGACTGCCCCAGTAACTACCGACCCCCGACTCCCCGAGTAACTACCGACCCCCGACTGCCCCAGTAACTACCGACCCCCGACTCCCCCAGTAACTACCGACCCCCGACTCGCCCCCAGTAACTACCGACCCCCGACTCCCCCAGTAACTACCGACCCCCGACTCCCCAGTAACTACCGACCCCCGACACCCCAGTAACTACCGACCCCCGACTCCCCCAGTAACTACCGACCCCCGACTCCCCCAGTAACTACCGACCCCCGACACCCCCAGTAACTACCGACCCCCGACTCCCCCAGTAACTACCGACCCCCGACTCCCCGAGTAACTACCGACCCCCGACTCCCCCAGTAACTACCGACCCCCGACTCCCCCAGTAACTACCGACCCCCCGACACCCGCAGTAACTACCGACCCCCGACTCCCCCAGTAACTACCGACCCCCGACTCCCCCAGTAACTACCGACCCCCGACACCCCCGAGTAACTACCGACCCCCCCCCCGACTCCCCCCAGTAACTACCGACCCCCGACACCCCCAGTAACTACCGACCCCCGACACCCCGAGTAACTACCGACCCCCGACTCCCCGAGTAACTACCGACCCCCGACACCCCGAGTAACTACCGACCCCCGACTCCCCCGAGTAACTACCGACCCCCGACTCCCCCAGTAACTACCGACCCCCGACTCCCCGAGTAACTACCGACCCCCGACTCCCCCAGTAACTACCGACCCCCGACACCCCCGAGTAACTACCGACCCCCGACTCCCCCAGTAACTACCGACCCCCGACACCCCGAGTAACTACCGACCCCCGACTCCCCAGTAACTACCGACCCCCGACTCCCTCAGTAACTACCGACCCCCGACACCCCCCAGTAACTACCGACCCCCGACTCCCCCAGTAACTACCGACCCCCGACACCCCCAGTAAACTACCGACCCCCGACTCCCCCAGTAACTACCGACCCCCGACTCCCCTCAGTAACTACCGACCCCCGACTCCCCCCCAATAACTACCGACCCCCGACTCCCCCAGTAACTACCGACCCCCGACTCCCTCAGTAACTACCGACCCCCGACACCCCGAGTAACTACCGACCCCCGACTCCCCCAGTAACTACCGACCCCCGACTCCCCTCAGTAACTACCGACCCCCGACACCCCCAGTAACTACCGACCCCCGACTCCCCCAGTAACTACCGACCCCCGACTCCCCCAGTAACTACCGACCCCCGACACCCCCAGTAACTACCGACCCCCGACTCCCCCAGTAACTACCGACCCCCGACTCCCCGAGTAACTACCGACCCCCGACTCCCCGAGTAACTACCGACCCCCGACACCCCCAGTAACTACCGACCCCCGACTCCCCGAGTAACTACCGACCCCCCCGACTCCCTCAGTAACTACCGACCCCCCGACACCCCCAGTAACTACCGACCCCCGACTCCCCGAGTAACTACCGACCCCCGACTCCCCCAGTAACTACCGACCCCCGACACCCCCAGTAACTACCGACCCCCCGACTCCCCCGAGTAAATACCGACCCCCCGACTCCCCCAGTAACTACCGACCCCCGACACCCCCAGTAACTACCGACCCCCGACACCCCCAGTAACTACCGACCCCCGACTCCCTCAGTAACTACCGACCCCCGACTCCCCGAGTAACTACCGACCCCCGACACCCCCAGTAACTACCGACCCCCGACTCCCCGAGTAACTACCGACCCCCGACTCCCCCAGTAACTACCGACCCCCGACTCCCCCAGTAACTACCGACCCCCGACTCCCCTCAGTAACTACCGACCCCCGACTCCCCCAGTAACTACCGACCCCCGACACCCCCAGTAACTACCGACCCCCGACTCCCCAGTAACTACCGACCCCCGACACCCCCGAGTAACTACCGACCCCCCCCCGACCACCCCGAGTAACTACCGACCCCCGACTCCCCGAGTAACTACCGACCCCCGACACCCCGAGTAACTACCGACCCCCGACACCCCCAGTAACTACCGACCCCCGACTCCCCCAGTAACTACCGACCCCCGACTCCCCGAGTAACTACCGACCCCCGACTCCCCCAGTAACTACCGACCCCCGACTCCCCCAGTAACTACCGACCCCCGACTCCCCGAGTAACTACCGACCCCCGACTCCCCCGAGTAACTACCGACCCCCGACACCCCCAGTAACTACCGACCCCGACCCCCGACACCCCGCAGTAACTACCGACCCCCGACTCCCCCGAGTAACTACCGACCCCCGACACCCCCAGTAACTACCGACCCCCGACTCCCCCAGTAACTACCGACCCCCGACTCCCCGAGTAACTACCGACCCCCGACACCCCGCCAGTAACTACCGACCCCCGACTCCCCAGTAACTACCGACCCCCGACTCCCCCAGTAACTACCGACCCCCGACACCCCCAGTAACTACCGACCCCCGACTCCCCAGTAACTACCGACCCCCGACACCCCCGAGTAACTACCGACCCCCGACTCCCCCAGTAACTACCGACCCCCGACTCCCCCAGTAACTACCGACCCCCGACTCCCCCGAGTAACTACCGACCCCCGACTCCCCAGTAACTACCGACCCCCGACTCCCCCAGTAACTACCGACCCCCCGACTCCCCGCAGTAACTACCGACCCCCGACACCCCCGAGTAACTACCGACCCCGACTCCCCAGTAACTACCGACCCCCGACTCCCCCGAGTAACTACCGACCCCCGACACCCCCGAGTAACTACCGACCCCCGACTCCCCCAGTAACTACCGACCCCCGACTCCCCCGAGTAACTACCGACCCCCGACTCCCCCAGTAACTACCGACCCCCGACACCCCCGAGTAACTACCGACCCCCGACACCCCCAGTAACTACCGACCCCCGACTCCCCGAGTAACTACCGACCCCCGACTCCCCCGAGTAACTACCGACCCCCCGACACCCCCAGTAACTACCGACCCCCGACTCCCCCAGTAACTACCGACCCCCCGACTCCCCGAGTAACTACCGACCCCCGACACCCCCAGTAACTACCGACCCCCGACTCCCCCAGTAACTACCGACCCCCGACTCCCCCAGTAACTACCGACCCCCGACTCCCCGAGTAACTACCGACCCCCGACACCCCCAGTAACTACCGGACCCCCGACTCCCCCCAGTAACTACCGACCCCCGACTCCCCGAGTAACTACCGACCCCCGACACCCCAGTAACTACCGACCCCCGACACCCCCAGTAACTACCGACCCCCCGACTCCCCCCGAGTAACTACCGACCCCCGACTCCCCAGTAACTACCGACCCCCGACACCCCCGAGTAACTACCGACCCCCGACTCCCCCAGTAACTACCGACCCCCGACTCCCCCAGTAACTACCGACCCCCGACTCCCCGAGTAACTACCGACCCCCGACTCCCCCGAGTAACTACCGACCCCCGACTCCCCGAGTAACTACCGACCCCCGACACCCCCAGTAACTACCGACCCCCGACACCCCCAGTAACTACCGACCCCCGACTCCCCGAGTAACTACCGACCCCCGACTCCCCAGTAACTACCGACCCCCGACTCCCCGAGTAACTACCGACCCCCGACACCCCCAGTAACTACCGACCCCCGACTCCCCAGTAACTACCGACCCCCGACTCCCCGAGTAACTACCGACCCCCCGACTCCCCCAGTAACTACCGACCCCCGACTCCCCGCAGTAACTACCGACCCCCGACACCCCCGAGTAACTACCGACCCCCGACACCCCGAGTAACTACCGACCCCCGACTCCCCCGAGTAACTACCGACCCCCGACTCCCCCAGTAACTACCGACCCCCGACTCCCCGAGTAACTACCGACCCCCGACACCCCGAGTAACTACCGACCCCCGACACCCCCAGTAACTACCGACCCCCGACTCCCCCGAGTAACTACCGACCCCCGACACCCCCAGTAACTACGACCCCGACTCCCCAGTAACTACCGACCCCCGACACCCCGAGTAACTACCGACCCCCGACACCCCCAGTAACTACCGACCCCCGACACCCCCAGTAACTACCGACCCCCGACTCCCCCAGTAACTACCGACCCCCGACTCCCCGAGTAACTACCGACCCCCGACACCCCCAGTAACTACGACCCCCGACCCCCAGTAACTACCGACCCCCGACACCCCAGTAACTACCGACCCCCGACTCCCTCAGTAACTACCGACCCCCCGACTCCCCGAGTAACTACCGACCCCCGACTCCCCCAGTAACTACCGACCCCCGACTCCCCCAGTAACTACCGACCCGACACCCCCAGTAACTACGACCCCGACCCCCGAGTAACTACCGACCCCGCTCCCAGTAACTACCGACCCCCGACTCCCCAGTAACTACCGACCCCCGACACCCCAGTAACTACCGACCCCCGACACCCCAGTAACTACGACCCCGACCCCCCAGTAACTACCGACCCCCGACTCCCCCCAGTAACTACCGACCCCCGACACCCCCAGTAACTACCGACCCCCGACTCCCCGAGTAACTACCGACCCCCCCGACTACCCCCACCCCAGTAACTACCGACCCCCGACTCCCCGAGTAACTACCGACCCCCCGACTCCCCCAGTAACTACCGACCCCCGACACCCCCAGTAACTACCGACCCCCGACACCCCCAGTAACTACCGACCCCCCGACTCCCCAGTAACTACCGACCCCCGACATCCCCCAGTAACTACCGACCCCGACTCCCCCAGTAACTACCGACCCCCGACACCCCCGAGTAACTACCGACCCCCGACTCCCCCAGTAACTACCGACCCCCGACTCCCCCAGTAACTACCGACCCCCGACTCCCCGAGTAACTACCGACCCCCGACTCCCCCAGTAACTACCGACCCCCGACACCCCCGAGTAACTACCGACCCCCGACTCCCCGAGTAACTACCGACCCCCGACACCCCCAGTAACTACCCGGACCCCCGACTCCCCGAGTAACTACCGACCCCCGACTCCCCCAGTAACTACCGACCCCCGACACCCCCAGTAACTACCGACCCCCGACTCCCCGAGT